>NW_027523238.1:0-54709 GCF_052094955.1 Ictidomys tridecemlineatus
AGTGATAGAACTTGAAACTGGTTTATTGTGTCAAGTTTCAAAGAGCTAGCACAAACCGTGTTTGGTTTAGAGTTCCAAATACATATATCCCTATAGGAGAAAACAGAGTGAAACCTCAAAATGAAACCGGTTACTGCCAATGAACGCTTTAACCTAGAAGAACGAAATTTGGCGAGCCAAGTGGGATTGGTGTACTGATCATTACCTGAAAGTATCATCAAGATTGGGTGAAAAAGTGTGTGCTGAGATTTCAGGCAACTCGTAGTTTTTTGGAAGCTTGGCAGGCCCTTTCCATGAAAGTGATTCTCGCCAGTCTCTGCTTAGGGCTACATCAACAGCAAACAAACCATAGAGATAGAACTTGAAACTGCTTTATTGTGTCAAGTTTCAAAGAGCTAGCACAAACCGTGTTTGGTTTAGAGTTCCAAATACATGTATCCCTATAGGAGAAAACAGAGTGAAACCTCAAAATGAAACCGGTTAGTGCCAACGAACGGTTTAACCTAGAAGAAGAAAATTTGGCGAGCCAAGTGGGATTGGTGTACTGATCATTACCTGAAAGTATCATAAAGATTGGGTGAAAAAGTGTTTGCTGAGATTTCCGGAAACTCGTAGTTTTTTGCAAGCTTGGCAGGCCCTTTCCATGAAAGTGATTCTCGCCAGTCTCTGCTTAGGGCTACATCAACAGCAAACAAACCATAGAGATAGAACTTGAAACTGCTTTATTGTGTCAAGTTTCAAAGAGCTAGCACAAACCGTGTTTGGTTTAGATTTCCAAATACATATATCCCTATAGGAGAAAACAGAGTGAAACCTCAAAATGAAACCGGTTACTGCCAACGAACGGTTTAACCTAGAAGAACGAAATTTGGCGAGTCAAGTGGGATTGGTGAACTGATCATTACTTGAAAGTTTCATCAAGATTGGGTGAAAAAGTGTGTGCTGAGATTTCAGGCAACTCGTAATTTTTTGGAAGCTTGGCAGGCCCTTTCCATGAAAGTGATTCTCGCCAGTCTCTGCTTAGGGCTACATGAACAGCAAACAAACCATAGAGATAGAACTTGAAACTGCTTTATTGTGTCAAGTTTCAAAGAGCTAGCACAACCCGTGTTTGATTTAGCGTTCCAAATACATGTATCCCTATAGGAGAAAACACAGTGAAACCTCAAAATGAAACCGGTTACTGCCAAGGAACGGTTTAACCTAGAAGAACGAAATTTGGCGAGCCAAGTGGGATTGGTGTACTGATCATTACCTGAAAGTATCATCAAGATTGGGTGAAAAAGTGTTTGCTGAGATTTCAGGCAACTTATAGTTTTTTGGAAGCTTGGCAGGCCCTTTCCATGAAAGTGATTGTCGCCAGTCTCTGCTTAGGGCTACATCAACAGCAAACAAACCATAGAGATAGAACTTGAAACTGCTTTATTGTGTCAAGTTTCAAAGAGCTAGCACAAACCGTGTTTGATTTAGAGTTCCAAATACATGTATCCCTATAGGAGAAAACACAGTGAAACCTCAAAATGAAACCGGTTACTGCCAACGAACGGTTTAACCTAGAAGAACGAAATTTGGCGAGCCAAGTGGGATTGGTGTACTGATCATTACCTGAAAGTTTCATCAAGATTGGGTGAAAAAGTGTTTGCTGAGATTTGAGGCAACTCGTAGTTTTTTGGAAGCTTGGCAGGCCCTTTCCATGAAAGTGATTCTCGCCAGTCTCTGCTTAGGGCTACATCAACAGCAAACAAACCATAGAGATAGAACTTGAAACTGCTTTATTGTGTCAAGTTTCAAAGAGCTAGCACAAACCGTGTTTGATTTAGAGTTCCAAATACATGTATCCCTATAGGAGAAAACAGAGTGAAACCTCAAAATGAAACCGGTTACTGCCAACGAACGGTTTTACCTAGAAGAAGAAAATTTGGCGAGCCAAGTGGGATTGGTGTACTGATCATTACCTGAAAGTATCATCAAGATTGGGTGAAAAAGTGTTTGCTGAGATTTCAGGCAACTCGTAGTTTTTTGGAAGCTTGGCAGGTCCTTTCCATGAAAGTGATTCTTGCCAGTCTCTGCTTAGGGCTACATCAACAGCAAACAAACCATAGAGAGAGAACTTGAAACTGCTTTATTGTGTCAAGTTTCAAAGAGCTAGCACAAACCGTGTTTGATTTAGAGTTCCAAATACATGTATCCCTATAGGAGAAAACAGAGTGAAACCTAAAAATGAAACCGGTTACTGCCAACGAATGGTTTAACCTAGAAGAACGAAATTTGGCGAGCCAAGTGGGATTGGTGTACTGATGATTACCTGAAAGTTTCATCAAGATTGGGTGAAAAAGTGTGTGCTGAGATTTCAGGCAACTCGTAGTTTTTTGGAAGCTTGGCAGGCCCTTTCAATGAAAGTGATTCTCGCCAGTCTCTGCTTAGGGCTACATCAACAGCAAACAAACCATAGAGATAGAACTTGAAACTGCTTTATTGTGTCAAGTTTCAAAGAGCTAGCACAAATCGTGTTTGATTTAGAGTTCCAAATACATATATCCCTATAGGAGAAAACAGAGTGAAACCTCAAAATGAAACCGGTTACTGCCAACGAACGGTTTAACCTAGAAGAAGGAATTTTGGCGAGCCAAGTTGGATTGGTGTACTTATCATTACCTGAAAGTATCATCAAGATTGGGTGAAAATGTGTTTGCTGAGATTTCAGGCAACTCGTAGTTTTTTGGAAGCTTGGCAGGCCCTTTCCATGAACGTGATTCTCGCCAGTCTCTGCTTAGGGCTACATCAACAGCAAACAAACCATAGAGATAGAACTTGAAACTGCTTTATTGTGTCAAGTTTCAAAGAGCTAGCACAAACCGTGTT
Source organism: Ictidomys tridecemlineatus (assembly GCF_052094955.1). Taxonomy (NCBI): domain Eukaryota; kingdom Metazoa; phylum Chordata; class Mammalia; order Rodentia; family Sciuridae; genus Ictidomys; species Ictidomys tridecemlineatus. Next base: position 2,863 of record NW_027523238.1, read on the forward strand.
TGGTTTAGAGTTCCAAATACATGTATCCCTATAGGAGAAAACAGAGTGAAACCTCAAAATGAAACCGGTTAGTGCCAACGAACGGTTTAACCTAGAAGAAGAAAATTTGGCGAGCCAAGTGGGATTGGTGTACTGATCATTACCTGAAAGTATCATAAAGATTGGGTGAAAAAGTGTTTGCTGAGATTTCCGGAAACTCGTAGTTTTTTGCAAGCTTGGCAGGCCCTTTCCATGAAAGTGATTCTCGCCAGTCTCTGCTTAGGGCTACATCAACAGCAAACAAACCATAGAGATAGAACTTGAAACTGCTTTATTGTGTCAAGTTTCAAAGAGCTAGCACAAACCGTGTTTGGTTTAGAGTTCCAAATACATATATCCCTATAGGAGAAAACAGAGTGAAACCTCAAAATGAAACCGGTTACTGCCAACGAACGGTTTAACCTAGAAGAACGAAATTTGGCGAGTCAAGTGGGATTGGTGAACTGATCATTACTTGAAAGTTTCATCAAGATTGGGTGAAAAAGTGTGTGCTGAGATTTCAGGCAACTCGTAATTTTTTGGAAGCTTGGCAGGCCCTTTCCATGAAAGTGATTCTCGCCAGTCTCTGCTTAGGGCTACATGAACAGCAAACAAACCATAGAGATAGAACTTGAAACTGCTTTATTGTGTCAAGTTTCAAAGAGCTAGCACAACCCGTGTTTGATTTAGCGTTCCAAATACATGTATCCCTATAGGAGAAAACACAGTGAAACCTCAAAATGAAACCGGTTACTGCCAAGGAACGGTTTAACCTAGAAGAACGAAATTTGGCGAGCCAAGTGGGATTGGTGTACTGATCATTACCTGAAAGTATCATCAAGATTGGGTGAAAAAGTGTTTGCTGAGATTTCAGGCAACTCGTAGTTTTTTGGAAGCTTGGCAGGTCCTTTCCATGAAAGTGATTCTTGCCAGTCTCTGCTTAGGGCTACATCAACAGCAAACAAACCATAGAGAGAGAACTTGAAACTGCTTTATTGTGTCAAGTTTCAAAGAGCTAGCACAAACCCGTGTTTGATTTAGAGTTCCAAATACATGTATCCCTATAGGAGAAAACAGAGTGAAACCTAAAAATGAAACCGGTTACTGCCAACGAACGGTTTAACCTAGAAGAACGAAATTTGGCGAGCCAAGTGGGATTGGTGTACTGATCATTACCTGAAAGTTTCATCAAGATTGGGTGAAAAAGTGTGTGCTGAGATTTCAGGCAACTCGTAGTTTTTTGGAAGCTTGGCAGGCCCTTTCAATGAAAGTGATTCTCGCCAGTCTCTGCTTAGGGCTACATCAACAGCAAACAAACCATAGAGATAGAACTTGAAACTGCTTTATTGTGTCAAGTTTCAAAGAGCTAGCACAAATCGTGTTTGATTTAGAGTTCCAAATACATATATCCCTATAGGAGAAAACAGAGTGAAACCTCAAAATGAAACCGGTTACTGCCAACGAACGGTTTAACCTAGAAGAAGGAATTTTGGCGAGCCAAGTTGGATTGGTGTACTTATCATTACCTGAAAGTATCATCAAGATTGGGTGAAAATGTGTTTGCTGAGATTTCAGGCAACTCGTAGTTTTTTGGAAGCTTGGCAGGCCCTTTCCATGAACGTGATTCTCGCCAGTCTCTGCTTAGGGCTACATCAACAGCAAACAAACCATAGAGATAGAACTTGAAACTGCTTTATTGTGTTAAGTTTCAAAGAGCTAGCACAAACCGTGTTTGATTTAGAGTTCCAAATACATGTATCCCTCTAGGAGAAAACAGAGTGAAACCTCAAAATGAAACCGGTTACTGCCAAGGAACGGTTGAACCTAGAAGAACGAAATTTGGCGAGCCAAGTGGGATTGGTGTACTGATCATTACCTGAAAGTTTCATCAAGATTGGGTGAAAAAGTGTTTGCTGAGATTTCAGGCAACTCGTAGTTTTTTGGAAGCTTGGCAGGCCCTTTCCATGAAAGTGATTCTCGCCAGTCTCTGCTTAGGGCTACATCAATAGCAAACAAACCATAGAGATAGAACTTGAAACTGCTTTATTGTGTCAAGTTTCAAAGAGCTAGCACAAACCGTGTTTGATTTAGAGTTCCAAATACATGTATCCCTATAGAAGAAAACAGAGTGAAACCTCAAAATGAAACCGGTTACTGCCAACGAACTGTTTAACTTAGAAGAATGAAATTTGGCGAGCCAAGTGGGATTGGTGTACTGATCATTACCTGAAAGTTTCATCAAGATTGGGTGAAAAAGTGTTTGCTGAGATTTCAGGCAACTCGTAGTTTTTTGGAAGCTTGGCAGGCCCTTTTCATGAAAGTGATTCTCACCAGTCTCTGCTTAGGGCTACATCAACAGCAAACAAACCATAGAGATAGAACTTGAAACTGCTTTATTGTGTCAAGTTTGAAAGAGCTAGCAGAAACCATGTTTGATTTAGAGTTCCAAATACATGTATCCCTACAGGAGAAAACAGAGTGAAACCTCAAAATGAAACCGGTTACTGCCAACGAACGGTTTAACCTAGAAGAACGAAATTTGGGTACCAAGTGGGATTGGTGTACTGATCATTACCTGAAAGTTTCATCAAGTTTGGGTGAAAAAGTGTGTGCTGAGATTTCAGGCAACTCGTAGTTTTTTGGAAGCTTGGCAGGCCCTTTCCATGAAAGTGATTCTCGCCAGTCTCTGCTTAGGGCTACATCAACAGCAAACAAACCATAGAGATAGAACTTGAAACTGCTTTATTGTGTCAAGTTTCAAAGAGCTAGCACAAACCGTGTTTGATTTAGAGTTCCAAATACATGTATCCCTATATTAGAACACAGAGTGAAACCTCAAAATGAAACCGGTTACTGCCAACGAACGGTTTAACCTAGAAGAATGAAATTTGGCGAGCCAAGTGGGATTGGTGTACTGATCATTACCTGAAAGTTTCATCAAGATTGGGTGAAAAAGTGTGTGCTGAGATTTCAGGCAACTCGTAGTTTTTTGGAAGCTTGGCAGGCCCTTTCCATGAAAGTGATTCTCGCCAGTCTCTGCTTAGGGCTACATCAACAGCAAACAAACCATAGTGATAGAACTTGAAACTGGTTTATTGTGTCAAGTTTCAAAGAGCTAGCACAAACCGTGTTTGGTTTAGAGTTCCAAATACATATATCCCTATAGGAGAAAACAGAGTGAAACCTCAAAATGAAACCGGTTACTGCCAATGAACGCTTTAACCTAGAAGAACGAAATTTGGCGAGCCAAGTGGGATTGGTGTACTGATCATTACCTGAAAGTATCATCAAGATTGGGTGAAAAAGTGTGTGCTGAGATTTCAGGCAACTCGTAGTTTTTTGGAAGCTTGGCAGGCCCTTTCCATGAAAGTGATTCTCGCCAGTCTCTGCTTAGGGCTACATCAACAGCAAACAAACCATAGAGATAGAACTTGAAACTGCTTTATTGTGTCAAGTTTCAAAGAGCTAGCACAAACCGTGTTTGGTTTAGAGTTCCAAATACATGTATCCCTATAGGAGAAAACAGAGTGAAACCTCAAAATGAAACCGGTTAGTGCCAACGAACGGTTTAACCTAGAAGAAGAAAATTTGGCGAGCCAAGTGGGATTGGTGTACTGATCATTACCTGAAAGTATCATAAAGATTGGGTGAAAAAGTGTTTGCTGAGATTTCCGGAAACTCGTAGTTTTTTGCAAGCTTGGCAGGCCCTTTCCATGAAAGTGATTCTCGCCAGTCTCTGCTTAGGGCTACATCAACAGCAAACAAACCATAGAGATAGAACTTGAAACTGCTTTATTGTGTCAAGTTTCAAAGAGCTAGCACAAACCTTGTTTGGTTTAGAGTTCCAAATACATATATCCCTATAGGAGAAAACAGAGTGAAACCTCAAAATGAAACCGGTTACTGCCAACGAACGGTTTAACCTAGAAGAACGAAATTTGGCGAGTCAAGTGGGATTGGTGAACTGATCATTACTTGAAAGTTTCATCAAGATTGGGTGAAAAAGTGTGTGCTGAGATTTCAGGCAACTCGTAGTTTTTTGGAAGCTTGGCAGGCCCTTTCCATGAAAGTGATTCTCGCCAGTCTCTGCTTAGGGCTACATGAACAGCAAACAAACCATAGAGATAGAACATGAAACTGCTTTATTGTGTCAAGTTTCAAAGAGCTAGCACAACCCGTGTTTGATTTAGCGTTCCAAATACATGTATCCCTATAGGAGAAAACACAGTGAAACCTCAAAATGAAACCGGTTACTGCCAAGGAACGGTTTAACCTAGAAGAACGAAATTTGGCGAGCCAAGTGGGATTGGTGTACTGATCATTACCTGAAAGTATCATCAAGATTGGGTGAAAAAGTGTTTGCTGAGATTTCAGGCAACTCGTAGTTTTTTGGAAGCTTGGCAGGCCCTTTCCATGAAAGTGATTGTCGCCAGTCTCTGCTTAGGGCTACATCAACAGCAAACAAACCATAGAGATAGAACTTGAAACTGCTTTATTGTGTCAAGTTTCAAAGAGCTAGCACAAACCGTGTTTGATTTAGAGTTCCAAATACATATATCCCTATAGGAGAAAACAGAGTGAAACCTCAAAATGAAACCGGTTACTGCCAACGAACGGTTTAACCTAGAAGAAGGAAATTTGGCGAGCCAAGTGGGATTGGTGTACTGATCATTACCTGAAAGTATCATCAAGATTGGGTGAAAAAGTGTTTGCTGAGATTTCAGGCAACTCGTAGTTTTTTGGAAGCTTGGCAGGCCCTTTCCATGAAAGTGATTCTCGCCAGTCTCTGCTTAGGGCTACATCAACAGCAAACAAACCGTAGAGATAGAACTTGAAACTGCTTTATTGTGTCAAGTTTCAAAGAGCTAGCACAAACCGTGTTTGATTTAGAGTTCCAAATACATGTATCCCTATAGGAGAAAACAGAGTGAAACCTCAAAATGAAACCGGTTACTGCCAACGAACGGTTTAACCTAGAAGAACGAAATTTGGCGAGCCAAGTGGGATTGGTGTACTGATCATTACCTGAAAGTTTCATCAAGATTGGGTGAAAAAGTGTTTGCTGAGATTTCAGGCAACTCGTAGTTTTTTGGAAGCTTGGCAGGCCCTTTCCATGAAAGTGATTCTCGCCAGTCTCTGCTTAGGGCTACATCAACAGCAAACAAACCATAGAGATAGAACTTGAAACTGCTTTATTGTGTCAAGTTTCAAAGAGCTAGCACAAACCGTGTTTGATTTAGAGTTCCAAATACATGTATCCCTATAGGAGAAAACAGAGTGAAACCTCAAAATGAAACCGGTTACTGCCAACGAACGGTTTAACCTAGAAGAACGAAATTTGGCGAGCCAAGTGGGATTGGTGTACTGATCATTACCTGAAAGATTCATCAAGATTGGGTGAAAAAGTGTGTGCTGAGATTTCAGGCAACTCGTAGTTTTTTGGAAGCTTGGCAGGCCCTTTCCATGAAAGTGATTCTCGCCAGTCTCTGCTTAGGGCTACATCAACAGCAAACAAAACATAGAGATAGAACTTGAAACTGCTTTATTGTGTCAAGTTTCAAAGAGCTAGCACAAACCGTGTTTGATTTAGACTTCCAAATACATGTATCCCTATAGGAGAAAACAGAGTGAAACCTCAAAATGAAACCGGTTACTGCCAACGAACGGTTTAACCTAGAAGAACGAAATTTGGCGAGCCAAGTGGGATTGGTGTACTGATCATTACCTGAAAGTTTCATCAAGATTGGGTGAAAAAGTGTGTGCTGAGATTATAGGCAACTCGTAGTTTTTTGGAAGCTTGGCAGGCCCTTTCCATGAAAGTGATTCTCGCCAGTCTCTGCTTAGGGCTACATCAACAGCAAACAAACCATAGAGATAGAACTTGAAACTGCTTTATTGTGTCCAGTTTCAAAGAGCTAGCACAAACCGTGTTTGATTTAGAGTTCCAAATACATGTATCCCTATAGGAGAAAACACAATGAAACCTCAAAATGAAACCGTTTACTTCCAAGGAACGGTTTAACCTAGAAGAACGAAATTTGGCGAGCCAAGTGGGATTGGTGTACTGATCATTACCTGAAAGTTTCATCAAGATTGGGTGAAAAAGTGTGTGCTGAGATTTCAGGCAACTCGTAGTATTTTGGAAGCTTGGCAGGCCCTTTCCATGAAAGTGATTCTCGCCAGTCTCTGCTTAGGGCTACATCAACAGCAAACAAACCATAGAGATAGAACTTGAAACTGCTTTATTGTGTCAAGTTTCAAAGAGCTAGCACAAACCGTGTTTGATTTAGAGTTCCAAATACATGTATCCCTATAGGAGAAAACAGAGTGAAATCTCAAAATGAAACCGGTTACTGCCAACGAACGGTTTAACCTAGAAGAACGAAATTTGGCGAGCCAAGTGGGATTGGTGTACTGATCATTACCTGAAAGTTTCATCAAGATTGGGTGAAAAAGTGTGTGCTGAGATTTCAGGCAACTCGTAGTTTTTTGGAAGCTTGGCAGGCCCTTTCCATGAAAGTGATTCTCGCCAGTCTCTGCTTAGGGCTACATCAACAGCAAACAAACCATAGAGATAGAACTTGAAACTGCTTTATTGTGTCAAGTTTCAAAGAGCTAGCACAAACCGTGTTTGATTTAGACTTCCAAATACATGTATCCCTATAGGATAAAACAGAGTGAAACCTCAAAATGAAACCGGTTACTGCCAACGAACGGTTTAACTTAGAAGAATGAAATTTGGCGAGCCAAGTGGGATTGGTGTACTGATCATTACCTGAAAGTTTCATCAAGATTGGGTGAAAAAGTGTGTGCTGAGATTTCAGGCAACTCGTAGTTTTTTGGAAGCTTGGCAGGCCCTTTCCATGAAAGTGATTCTCGCCAGTCTCTGCTTAGGGCTACATCAACAGCAAACAAACCATAGAGATAGAACTTGAAACTGCTTTATTGTGTCAAGTTTCAAAGAGCTAGCACAAACCGTGTTTGGTTTAGATTTCCAAATACATATATCCCTATAGGAGAAAACAGAGTGAAACCTCAAAATGAAACCGGTTACTGCCAACGAACGGTTTAACCTAGAAGAAGGAAATTTGGCGAGCCAAGTGGGATTGGTGTACTGATCATTACCTGAAAGTATCATCAAGATTGGGTGAAAAAGTGTTTGCTGAGATTTCAGGCAACTCGTAGTTTTTTGGAAGCTTGGCAGGCCCTTTCCATGAAAGTGATTCTCGCCAGTCTCTGCTTAGGGCTACATCAACAGCAAACAAACCATAGAGAGAGAACTTGAAACTGCTTTATTGTGTCAAGTTTCAAAGAGCTAGCACCAACCGTGTTTGATTTAGAGTTCCAATTACATGTATCCCTATAGGAGAAAACAAAGTGAAACCTCAAAATGAAACCGGTTACTGCCAATGAACGGTTTAACCTAGAAGAACGAAATTTGGCGAGCCAAGTGGGATTGGTGTACTGATCATTACCTGAAAGTTTCATCAAGATTGGGTGAAAAAGTGTTTGCTGAGATTTCAGGGAACTCGTAGTTTTTTGGAAGCTTGGCAGGCCCTTTCCATGAAAGTGATTCTCGCCAGTCTCTGCTTAGGGCTACATCAACAGCAAACAAACCATAGAGATAGAACTTGAAACTGCTTTATTGTGTCAAGTTTCAAAGAGCTAGCACAAACCGTGTTTGATTTAGAGTTCCAAATACATGTATCCCTATAGGAGAAAACAGAGTGAAACCTCAAAATGAAACCGGTTACTGCCAACGAACGGTTTAACCTAGAAGAACGAAATTTGGCGAGCCAAGTGAGATTGTTGGACTTATCATTACCTGAAAGTTTCATCAAGATTGGGTGAAAAAGTGTGTGCTGAGATTATAGGCAACTAGTAGTTTTTTGGAAGCTTGGCAGGCCCTTTCCATGAAAGTGATTCTCGCCAGTCTCTGCTTAGGGCTACATCAACAGCAAACAAACCATAGAGATAGAACTTGAAACTGCTTTATTGTGTCAAGTTTCAAAGAGCTAGCACAAACCGTGTTTGATTTAGAGTTCCAAATACATGTATCCCTATAGGAGAAAACACAGTGAAACCTCAAAATGAAACCGGTTACTTCCAAGGAACTGTTTAACCTAGAAGAATGAAATTTGGCGAGCCAAGTGGGATTGGTGTACTGATCATTACCTGAAAGTTTCATCAAGATTGGGTGAAAAAGTGTGTGCAGAGATTTCAGGCAACTCATAGTTTTTTGGAAGCTTGGCAGGCCCTTTCCATGAAAGTGATTCTCGCCAGTCTCTGCTTAGGGCTACATCAACAGCAAACAAACCATAGAGATAGAACTTGAAACTGCTTTATTGTGTCAAGTTTCAAAGAGCTAGCACAAACCGGGTTTGATTTAGAGTTCCAAATACATGTATCCCTATAGGAGAAAACAGAGTGAAATCTCAAAATGAAACCGTTTACTTCCAAGGAACGGTTTAACCTAGAAGAACGAAATTTGGCGAGCCAAGTGGGATTGGTGTACTGATCATTACCTGAAAGTTTCATCAAGATTGGGTGAAAAAGTGTGTGCTGAGATTTCAGGCAACTCGTAGTATTTTGGAAGCTTGGCAGGCCCTTTCCATGAAAGTGATTCTCGCCAGTCTCTGCTTAGGGCTACATCAACAGCAAACAAACCATAGAGATAGAACTTGAAACTGCTTTATTGTGTCAAGTTTCAAAGAGCTAGCACAAACCGTGTTTGATTTAGAGTTCCAAATACATGTATCCCTATAGGAGAAAACAGAGTGAAATCTCAAAATGAAACCGGTTACTGCCAACGAACGGTTTAACCTAGAAGAACGAAATTTGGCGAGCCAAGTGGGATTGGTGTACTGATCATTACCTGAAAGTTTCATCAAGATTGGGTGAAAAAGTGTGTGCTGAGATTTCAGGCAACTCGTAGTTTTTTGGAAGCTTGGCAGGCCCTTTCCATGAAAGTGATTCTCGCCAGTCTCTGCTTAGGGCTACATCAACAGCAAACAAACCATAGAGATAGAACTTGAAACTGCTTTATTGTGTCAAGTTTCAAAGAGCTAGCACAAACCGTGTTTGATTTAGACTTCCAAATACATGTATCCCTATAGGATAAAACAGAGTGAAACCTCAAAATGAAACCGGTTACTGCCAACGAACGGTTTAACTTAGAAGAATGAAATTTGGCGAGCCAAGTGGGATTGGTGTACTGATCATTACCTGAAAGTTTCATCAAGATTGGGTGAAAAAGTGTGTGCTGAGATTTCAGGCAACTCGTAGTTTTTTGGAAGCTTGGCAGGCCCTTTCCATGAAAGTGATTCTCGCCAGTCTCTGCTTAGGGCTACATCAACAGCAAACAAACCATAGAGATAGAACTTGAAACTGCTTTATTGTGTCAAGTTTCAAAGAGCTAGCACAAACCGTGTTTGGTTTAGATTTCCAAATACATATATCCCTATAGGAGAAAACAGAGTGAAACCTCAAAATGAAACCGGTTACTGCCAACGAACGGTTTAACCTAGAAGAAGGAAATTTGGCGAGCCAAGTGGGATTGGTGTACTGATCATTACCTGAAAGTATCATCAAGATTGGGTGAGAAAGTGTTTGCTGAGATTTCAGGCAACTCGTAGTTTTTTGGAAGCTTGGCAGGCCCTTTCCATGAAAGTGATTCTCGCCAGTCTCTGCTTAGGGCTACATCAACAGCAAACAAACCATAGAGATAGAACTTGAAACTGCTTTATTGTGTCAAGTTTCAAAGAGCTACCACAAACCGTGTTTGATTTAGAGTTCCAAATACATGTATCCCTATAGGAGAAAACAGAGTGAAACCTCAAAATGAAACCGGTTACTGCCAACGAACGGTTTAACCTAGAAGAACGAAATTTGGCGAGCCAAGTGGAATTGGTGTACTGATCATTACCTGAAAGTTTCATCAAGATTGGGTGAAAAAGTGTGTGCTGAGATTTCAGGCAACTCGTAGTTTTTTGGAAGCTTGGCAGGCCCTTTCCATGAAAGTGATTCTCGCCAGTCTCTGCTTAGGGCTACATCAACAGCAAACAAACCATAGAGATAGAACTTGAAACTGCTTTATTGTGTCAAGTTTCAAAGAGCTGGCACAAACCGTGTTTGATTTAGTGTTCCAAATACATGTATCCCTATAGGAGAAAACAGAGTGAAACCTCAAAATGAAACCGGTTACTGCCAACGAACGGTTTAACCTAGAAGAACGAAATTTGGCGAGCCAAGTGGGATTGGGGTACTGATCATTACCTGAAAGTTTCATCAAGATTGGGTGAAAAAGTGTGTGCTGAGATTTCAGGCAACTCGTAGTTTTTGGAAGCTTGGCAGGCCCTTTCCATGAAAGTGATTCTCGCCAGTCTCTGCTTAGGGCTACATCAACAGCAAACAAACCATAGAGATAGAACTTGAAACTGCTTTATTGTGTCAAGTTTCAAAGAGCTAGCACAAACCGTGTTTGATTTAGAGTTCCAAATACATGTATCCCTATAGAAGAAAACAGAGTGAAACCACAAATTGAAACCGGTTACTGCCAACGAACGGTTTAACCTAGAAGAACGAAATTTGGCGAGCCAAGTGGGATTGGTGTACTGATGATTACCTGAAAGTTTCATCAAGATTGGGTGAAAAAGTGTGTGCTGAGATTTCAGGCAACTCGTAGTTTTTTGGAAGCTTGGCAGGCCCTTTCCATGAAAGTGATTCTCGCCAGTCTCAGCTTAGGGCTACATCAACAGCAAACAAACCATAGAGATAGAACTTGAAACTGCTTTATTGTGTCAAGTTTCAAAGAGCTAGCACAAACCGTGTTTGATTTAGAGTTCCAAATACATGTATCCCTATAGGAGAAAACAGAGTGAAACCTCAAAATGAAACCGGTTACTGCCAACGAACGGTTTAACCTAGAAGAACGAAATTTGGCGAGCCAAGTGGGATTGGTGTACTGATCATTAACTGAAAGTTTCATCAAGATTGGGTGAAAAAGTGTGTGCTGAGATTTCAGGCAACTCGTAGTTTTTTGGAAGCTTGGCAGGCCCTTTCCATGAAAGTGATTCTCGTCAGTCTCTGCTTAGGGCTACATCAACAGCAAACAAACAATAGAGATAGAACTTGAAACTGCTTTATTGTGTCAAGTTTCAAAGAGCTAGCACAAACCGTGTTTGATTTAGAGTTCCAAATACATGTATCCCTATAGGAGAAAACAGAGTGAAACCTCAAAATGAAACCGGTTACTGCCAACGAACGGTTTAACCTAGAAGAACGAAATTTGGCGAGCCAAGTGGAATTGGTGTACTGATCATTACCTGAAAGTTTCATCAAGATTGGGTGAAAAAGTGTGTGCTGAGATTTCAGGCAACTCGTAGTTTTTTGGAAGCTTGGCAGGCCCTTTCCATGAAAGTGATTCTCGCCAGTCTCTGCTTAGGGCTACATCAACAGCAAACAAACCATAGAGATAGAACTTGAAACTGCTTTATTGTGTCAAGTTTCAAAGAGCTAGCACAAACCGTGTTTGATTTAGAATTCCAAATACATGTATCCCTATAGGAGAAAACAGAGTGAAAACTCAAAATTAAACCGGTTACTGCCAACGAACGGTTTAACCTAGAAGAACGAAATTTGGCGAGCCAAGTGGGATTGGTGTACTGATCATTACCTGAAAGTTTCATCAAGATTGGCTGAAAAAGTGTGTGCTGAGATTTCAGGCAACTCGTAGTTTTTTGGAAGCTTGGCAGGTCCTTTCCATGAAAGTGATTCTCGCCAGTCTCTGCTTAGGGCTACATCAACAGCAAACAAACCATAGAGATAGAACTTGAAACTTCTTTATTGTGTCAAGTTTCAAAGAGCTAGCACAAACCGTGTTTGATTTAGAGTTCCAAATACATGTATCCCTATAGGAGAAAACAGAGTGAAACCTCAAAATGAAACCGGATACTGCCAACGAACGGTTTAACCTAGAAGAACGAAATTTGGCGAGCCAAGTGGGATTGGTGTACTGATCATTACCTGCAAGTTTCATCAAGATTGGGTGAAAAAGTGTGTGCTGAGATTTCAGGCAACTCGTAGTTTTTTGGAAGCTTGGCAGGCCCTTTCCATGAAAGTGATTCTCGCCAGTCTCTGCTTAGGGCTACATCAACAGCAAACAAACCATAGTGATAGAACTTGAAACTGCTTTATTGTGTCAAGTTTCAAAGAGCTACCACAAACCGTGTTTGATTTAGAGTTCCAAATACATGTATCCCTATAGGAGAAAACAGAGTGAAACCTCAAAATGAAACCGGTTACTGCCAACGAACGGTTTAACCTAGAAGAACGAAATTTGGCGAGCCAAGTGGGATTGGGGTACTGATCATTACCTGAAAGTTTCATCAAGATTGGGTGAAAAAGTGTGTGCTGAGATTTCAGGCAACTCGTAGTTGTTGGAAGCTTGGCAGGCCCTTTCCATGAAAGTGATTCTCGCGAGTCTCTGCTTAGGGCTACATCAACAGCAAACAAACCATAGAGATAGAACTTGAAACTGCTTTATTGTGTCAAGTTTCAAAGAGCTAGCACAAACCGTGTTTGATTTAGAGTTCCAAATACATGTATCCCTATAGGAGAAAACAGAGTGAAACCACAAATTGAAACCGGTTACTGCCAACGAACGGTTTAACCTAGAAGAACGAAATTTGGCGAGCCAAGTGGGATTGGTGTACTGATGATTACCTGAAAGTTTCATCAAGATTGGGTGAAAAAGTGTGTGCTGAGATTTCAGGCAACTCGTAGTTTTTGGAAGCTTGGCAGGCCCTTTCCATGAAAGTGATTCTCGCCAGTCTCAGCTTAGGGCTACATCAACAGCAAACAAACCATAGAGATAGAACTTGAAACTGCTTTATTGTGTCAAGTTTCAAAGAGCTAGCACAAACCGTGTTTGATTTAGAGTTCCAAATACATGTATCCCTATAGGAGAAAACAGAGTGAAACCTCAAAATGAAACCGGTTACTGCCAACGAACGGTTTAACCTAGAAGAACGAAATTTGGCGAGCCAAGTGGGATTGGGGTACTGATCATTACCTGAAAGTTTCATCAAGATTGGGTGAAAAAGTGTGTGCTGAGATTTCAGGCAACTCGTAGTTGTTGAAGCTTGGCAGGCCCTTTCCATGAAAGTGATTCTCGCGAGTCTCTGCTTAGGGCTACATCAACAGCAAACAAACCATAGAGATAGAACTTGAAACTGCTTTATTGTGTCAAGTTTCAAAGAGCTAGCACAAACCGTGTTTGATTTAGAGTTCCAAATACATGTATCCCTATAGGAGAAAACAGAGTGAAACCACAAATTGAAACCGGTTACTGCCAACGAACGGTTTAACCTAGAAGAACGAAATTTGGCGAGCCAAGTGGGATTGGTGTACTGATCATTACCGAAAAGTTTCATCAAGATTGGGTGAAAAAGTGTGTGCTGAGATTTCAGGCAACTCGTAGTTTTTTGGAAGCTTGGCAGGCCCTTTCCATGAAAGTGATTCTCGCCAGTCTCTGCTTAGGGCTACATCAACAGCAAACAAACCATAGAGATAGAACTTGAAACTGCTTTTTTGTGTCAAGTTTCAAAGAGCTAGCACAAACCGTGTTTGATTTAGAGTTCCAAATACATGTATCCCTATAGGAGAAAACAGAGTGAAACCTCAAAATGAAACCGGTTACTGCCAACGAACGGTTTAACCTAGAAGAACGAAATTTGGCGAGCCAAGTGGGATTGGTGTACTGATCATTAACTGAAAATTTTATCAAGATTGGGTGAAAAAGTGTGTGCTGAGATTTCAGGCAACTCGTAGTTTTTTGGAAGCTTGGCAGGCCCTTTCCATGAAAGTGATTCTCGCCAGTGTCTGCTTAGGGCTACATCAACAGCAAACAAACCATAGAGATAGAACTTGAAACTGCTTTATTGTGTCAAGTTTCAAAGAGCCTGCACAAACCGTGTTTGATTTAGAGTTCCAAATACATGTATCCCTATAGGAGAAAACCGAGTGAAACCTCAAAATGAAACCGGATACTGCCAACGAACGGTTTAACCTAGAAGAACGAAATTTGGCGAGCCAAGTGGGATTGGTGTACTGATCATTACCGAAAAGTTTCATCAAGATTGGGTGAAAAAGTGTGTGCTGAGATTTCAGGCAACTCGTAGTTTTTTGGAAGCTTGGCAGGCCCTTTCCATGAAAGTGATTCTCGCCAGTCTCTGCTTAGGGCTACATCAACAGCAAAGAATCCATAGAGATAGAACTTGAAACTTCTTTATTGTGTCAAGTTTCAAAGAGCTAGCACAAACCGTGTTTGATTTAGAGTTCCAAATACATGTATCCCTATAGGAGAAAACAGAGTGAAACCTCAAAATGAAACCGGTTACTGCCAACGAACGGTTTAACCTAGAAGAACGAAATTTGGTGAGCCATGTGGGATTGGTGTACTGATGATTACCTGAAAGTTTCATCAAGATTGGGTGAAAAAGTGTGTGCTGAGATTTCAGGCAACTCGTAGTTTTTTGGAAGCGTGGCAGGCCCTTTCCATGAAAGTGATTCTCGCCAGTCTCTGCTTAGGGCTACATCAACAGCAAACAAACCATAGAGATAGAACTTGAAACTGCTTTATTGTGTCAAGTTTCAAAGAGCTAGCACAAACCGTGTTTGATTTAGAGTTCCAAATACATGTATCCCTATAGGAGAAAACAGAGTGAAACCTCAAAATGAAACCGGTTACTGCCAACGAACGGTTTAACCTAGAAGAACGAAATTTGGCGAGCCAAGTGGGATTTGTGTACTGATGATTACCTGAAAGTTTCATCAAGATTGGGTGAAAAAGTGTGTGCTGAGATTTCAGGCAACTCGTAGTTTTTTGGAAGCTTGGCAGGCCCTTTCCATGAAAGTGATTCTCGCCAGTCTCTGCTTAGGGCTACATCAACAGCAAACAAACCATAGAGATAGAACTTGAAACTGCTTTATTGTGTCAAGTTTCAAAGAGCTAGCACAAACCGTGTTTGATTTAGAGTTCCAAATACATGTATCCCTTTAGGAGAAAACACAGTGAAACCTCAAAATGAAACCGGTTACTGCAAACGAAGGGTTTAACCTAGAAGAACGAAATTTGGCGAGCCAAGTTGGATTGGTGTACTGATCATTACCTGAAAGTTTCATCAAGATTGGGTGAAAAAGTGTGTGCTGAGATTTCAGGCAACTCGTAGTTTTTTGGAAGCTTGGCAGGCCCTTTCCATGAAAGTGATTCTCGCCAGTCTCTGCTTAGGGCTACATCAACAGCGAACAAACCATAGAGATAGAACTTGAAACTGCTTTTTTGTGTCAAGTTTCAAAGAGCTAGCAAAAACCGTGTTTGATTTAGAGTTCCAAAAACATGTATCCCTATAGGAGAAAACAGAGTGAAACCTCAAAATGAAACCGGTTACTGCCAACGAACGGTTTAACCTAGAAGAACGAAATTTGGCGAGCCAAGTGGGATTGGTGTACTGATCATTAACTGAAAATTTTATCAAGATTGGGTGAAAAAGTGTGTGCTGAGATTTCAGGCAACTCGTAGTTTTTTGGAAGCTTGGCAGGCCCTTTCCATGAAAGTGATTCTCGCCAGTGTCTGCTTAGGGCTACATCAACAGCAAACAAACCATAGAGATAGAACTTGAAACTGCTTTATTGTGTCAAGTTTCAAAGAGCCTGCACAAACCGTGTTTGATTTAGAGTTCCAAATACATGTATCCCTATAGGAGAAAACCGAGTGAAACCTCAAAATGAAACCGGATACTGCCAACGAACGGTTTAACCTAGAAGAACGAAATTTGGCGAGCCAAGTGGGATTGGTGTACTGATCATTACCGAAAAGTTTCATCAAGATTGGGTGAAAAAGTGTGTGCTGAGATTTCAGGCAACTCGTAGTTTTTTGGAAGCTTGGCAGGCCCTTTCCATGAAAGTGATTCTCGCCAGTCTCTGCTTAGGGCTACATCAACAGCAAAGAAACCATAGAGATAGAACTTGAAACTTCTTTATTGTGTCAAGTTTCAAAGAGCTAGCACAAACCGTGTTTGATTTAGAGTTCCAAATACATGTATCCCTATAGGAGAAAACAGAGTGAAACCTCAAAATGAAACCGGTTACTGCCAACGAACGGTTTAACCTAGAAGAACGAAATTTGGTGAGCCATGTGGGATTGGTGTACTGATCATTACCTGAAAGTTTCATCAAGATTGGGTGAAAAAGTGTGTGCTGAGATTTCAGGCAACTCGTAGTTTTTTGGAAGCTTGGCAGGCCCTTTCCATGAAAGTGATTCTCGCCAGTCTCTGCTTAGGGCTACATCAACAGCAAACAATCCATAGAGATAGAACTTGAAACTGCTTTATTGTGTCAAGTTTCAAAGAGCTAGCACAAACCGTGTTTGATTTAGAGTTCCAAATACATGTATCCCTATAGGAGAAAACAGAGTGAAACCTCAAAATGAAACCGGTTACTGCCAACGAACGGTTTAACCTAGAAGAACGAAATTTGGCGAGCCAAGTGGGATTGGTGTACTGATCATTACCTGAAAGTTTCATCAAGATTGGGTGAAAAAGTGTTTGCTGAGATTTCAGGCAACTCGTAGTTTTTTGGAAGCTTGGCAGGCCCTTTCCATGAAAGTGATTCTCACCAGTCTCTGCTTAGGGCTACATCAACAGCAAACAAACCATAGAGATAGAACTTGAAAGTGCTTTATTGTGTCAAGTTTCAAAGAGCTAGCACAAACCGTGTTTGATTTAGAGTTCCAAATACATGTATCCCTATAGGAGAAAACAGAGTGAAACCTCAAAATGAAACCGGTTACTGCCAACGATCGGTTTAACCTAGAAGAACGAAATTTGGCGAGCCAAGTGGGATTGGTGTTCTGATCATTACCTGAAAGTTTCATTAAGATTGGGTGAAAAAGTGTGTGCTGAGATTTCAGGCAACTCGTAGTTTTTGGGAAGCTTGGCAGGCCCTTTCCATGAAAGTGATTCTCGCCAGTCTCTGCTTAGGGCTACATCAACAGCAAACAAACCATAGAGATAGAACTTGAAACTGCTTTATTGTGTCAAGTTTCAAAGAGCTAGCACAAACCGTGTTTGATTTAGAGTTCCAAATACATGTATCCCTATAGGAGAAAACAGAGTGAAACCTCAAAATGAAACCGGTTACTGCCAACGAACGGTTTAACCTAGAAGAACGAAATTTGGCAAGCCAAGTGGGATTGGTGTACTGATCATTACCTGAAAGTTTCATCAAGATTGGGTGAAAAAGTGTGTGCTGAGATTTCAGGCAACTCGTAGTTTTTTGGAAGCTTGGCAGGCCCTTTCCATGAAAGTGATTCTCGCCAGTCTCTGCTTAGGGCTACATCAACAGCAAACAAACCATAGAGATAGAACTTGAAACTGCTTTATTGTGTCAAGTTTTAAAGAGCTAGCACAAACCGTGTTTGATTTAGAGTTCCAAATACATGTATCCCTATAGGAGAAAACAGAGTGAAACCTCAAAATGAAACCAGTTACTGCCAACGAACGGTTTAACCTAGAAGAACGAAATTTGGCGAGCCAAGTGGGATTGGTGAACTGATCATTACCTGATAGTTTCATCAAGATTGGTTGAAAAAGTGTGTGCTGAGATTTCAGGCAACTCGTAGTTTTTTGGAAGGTTGGCAGGCCCTTTCCATGAAAGTGATTCTCGCCAGTCTCTGCTTAGGGCTACATCAACAGCAAACAAACCATAGAGATAGAACTTGAAACTGCTTTATTGTGTCAAGTTTCAAAGAGCTAGCACAAACCGTGTTTGATTTAGAGTTCCAAATACATGTATCCCTAGAGGAGAAAACAGAGTGAAACCTCAAAATGAAACCGGTTACTGCCAACAATCGATTTAACCTAGAAGAACGATATTTGGCGAGCCAAGTGGGATTGGTGTACTGATCATTACCTGAAAGTTTCATCAAGATTGGGTGAAAAAGTGTTTGCTGAGATTTCAGGCAACTCGAAGTTTTTTGGAAGCTTGGCAGGCCCTTTCCATGAAAGTGATTCTCGCCAGTCTCTGCTTAGGGCTACATCAACAGCAAACAAACCATAGAGATAGAACTTGAAACTGCTTTATTGTGTCAAGTTTCAAAGAGCTAGCACAAACCGTGTTTGATTTAGAGTTCCAAATACATGTATCCCTATAGGAGAAAACAGAGTGAAACCTCAAAATGAAACCGGTTACTGCCAAGGAACGGTTTAACCTAGAACAACGAAATTTGGCGAGCCAAGTGGGATTGGTGTACTGATCATTACCTGAAAGTATCATCAAGATTGAGTGAAAAAGTGTTTGTTGAGATTTCAGGCAACTCGTAGTTTTTTGGAAGCTTGGCAGGCCCTTTCCATGAAAGTGATTCTCGCCAGTCTCTGCTTAGGGCTACATCAACAGCAAACAAACCATAGAGATAGAACTTGAAACTGCTTTATTCTGTCAAGTTTCAAAGAGCTAGCACAAACCGTGTTTGATTTAGACTTCCAAATACATGTATCCCTATAGGAGAAAACACAGTGAAACCTCAAAATAAAACCGGTTACTGCAAACGAACGGTTTAACCTAGAAGAACGAAATTTGGCGAGCCAAGTGGGATTGGTGTACTGATCATTACCTGAAAGATTCATCAAGATTGGGTGAAAAAGTGTTTGCTGAGATTTCAGGCAACTCAAAGTTTTTTGGAAGCTTGGCAGGCCCTTTCCATGAAAGTGATTCTCGCCAGTCTCTGCTTAGGGCTACATCAACAGCAAACAAACCATAGAGATAGAACTTGAAACTGCTTTATTGTGTCAAGTTTCAAAGAGCTAGCACAAACCGTGTTTGATTTAGAGTTCCAAATACATGTATCCCTATAGGAGAAAACAGAGTGAAACCTCAAAATGAAACCGGTTACTGCCAACGAACGGTTTAACCTAGAAGAACGAAATTTGGCGAGCCAAGTGGGATTGGTGTACTGATCATTACCTGAAAGTTTCATCAAGATTGGGTGAAAAAGTGTGTGCTGAGATTTCAGGCAACTCGTAGTTTTTTGGAAGCTTGGCAGGCCCTTTCCATGAAAGTGATTCTCGCCAGTCTCTGCTAAGGGCTACATCAACAGCAAACAATCCATAGAGATAGAACTTGAAACTGCTTTATTGTGTCAAGTTTCAAAGAGCTAGCACAAACCGTGTTTGATTTAGAGTTCCAAATACATGTATCCCTATAGGAGAAAACAGAGTGAAAACTCAAAATGAAACCGGTTACTGCCAACGAACGGTTTAACCTAGAAGAACGAAATTTGGCAAGCCAAGTGGGATTGGTGTACTGATCATTACCTGAAAGTTTCATCAAGATTGGGTGAAAAAGTGTGTGCTGAGATTTCAGGCAACTCGTAGTTTTTTGGAAGCTTGGCAGGCCCTTTCCATGAAAGTGATTCTCGCCAGTCTCTGCTTAGGGCTACATCAACAGCAAACAAACCATAGAGATAGAACTTGAAACTGCTTTATTGTGTCAAGTTTCAAAGAGCTAGCACAAACCGTGTTTGATTTAGAGTTCCAAATACATGTATCCCTATAGGAGAAAATAGAGTGAAACCTCAAAATGAAACCAGTTACTGCCAACGAACGGTTTAACCTAGAAGAACGAAATTTGGCGAGCCAAGTGGGATTGGTGAACTGATCATTACCTGATAGTTTCATCAAGATTGGTTGAAAAAGTGTGTGCTGAGATTTCAGGCAACTCGTAGTTTTTTGGAAGCTTGGCAGGCCCTTTCCATGAAAGTGATTCTCGCCAGTCTCTGCTTAGGGCTACATCAACAGCAAACAAACCATAGAGATAGAACTTGAAACTGCTTTATTGTGTCAAGTTTCAAAGAGCTAGCACAAACCGTGTTTGATTTAGAGTTCCAAATACATGTATCCCTAGAGGAGAAAACAGAGTGAAACCTCAAAATGAAACCGGTTACTGCCAACAATCGGTTTAACCTAGAAGAACGAAATTTGGCGAGCCAAGTGGGATTGGTGTACTGATCATTACCTGAAAGTTTCATCAAGATTGGGTGAAAAAGTGTTTGCTGAGATTTCAGGCAACTTGAAGTTTTTTGGAAGCTTGGCAGGCCCTTTCCATGAAAGTGATTCTCGCCAGTCTCTGCTTAGGGCTACATCAACAGCAAACAAACCATAGAGATAGAACTTGAAACTGCTTTATTGTGTCAAGTTTCAAAGAGCTAGCACAAACCGTGTTTGATTTAGAGTTCCAAATACATGTATCCCTATAGGAGAAAACAGAGTGAAACCTCAAAATGAAACCGGTTACTGCCAAGGAACGGTTTAACCTAGAACAACGAAATTTGGCGAGCCAAGTGGGATTCGTGTACTGATCATTACCTGAAAGTATCATCAAGATTGGGTGAAAAAGTGTTTGCTGAGATTTCAGGCAACTCGTAGTTTTTTGGAAGCTAGGCAGGCCCTTTCCATGAAAGTGATTCTCGCCAGTCTCTGCTTAGGGCTACATCAACAGCAAACAAACCATAGAGATAGAACTTGAAACTGCTTTATTGTGTCAAGTTTCAAAGAGCTAGCACAAACCGTGTTTGATTTAGAGTTCCAAATACATGTATCCCTAGAGGAGAAAACAGAGTGAAACCTCAAAATGAAACCGGTTACTGCCAACAATCGGTTTAACCTAGAAGAACGAAATTTGGCGAGCCAAGTGGGATTGGTGTACTGATCATTACCTGAAAGTTTCATCAAGATTGGGTGAAAAAGTGTTTGCTGAGATTTCAGGCAACTCGAAGTTTTTTGGAAGCTTGGCAGGCCCTTTCCATGAAAGTGATTCTCGCCAGTCTCTGCTTAGGGCTACATCAACAGCAAACAAACCATAGACATAGAACTTGAAACTGCTTTATTGTGTCAAGTTTCAAAGAGCTAGCACAAACCGTGTTTGATTTAGAGTTCCAAATACATGTATCCCTATAGGAGAAAACAGAGTGAAACCTCAAAATGAAACCGGTTACTGCCAAGGAACGGTTTAACCTAGAACAACGAAATTTGGCGAGCCAAGTGGGATTCGTGTACTGATCATTACCTGAAAGTATCATCAAGATTGAGTGAAAAAGTGTTTGTTGAGATTTCAGGCAACTCGTAGTTTTTTGGAAGCTTGGCAGGCCCTTTCCATGAAAGTGATTCTCGCCAGTCTCTGCTTAGGGCTACATCAACAGCAAACAAACCATAGAGATAGAACTTGAAACTGCTTTATTGTGTCAAGTTTCAAAGAGCTAGCACAAACCGTGTTTGATTTAGACTTCCAAATACATGTATCCCTATAGGAGAAAACACAGTGAAACCTCAAAATGAAACCGGTTACTGCCAACGAACGGTTTAACCTAGAAGAACGAAATTTGGCGAGCCAAGTGGGATTGGTGTACTGATCATTACCTGAAAGATTCATCAAGATTGGGTGAAAAAGTGTTTGCTGAGATTTCAGGCAACTCAAAGTTTTTTGGAAGCTTGGCAGGCCCTTTCCATGAAAGTGATTCTCGCCAGTCTCTGCTTAGGGCTACATCAACAGCAAACAAACCATAGAGATAGAACTTGAAACTGCTTTATTGTGTCAAGTTTCAAAGAGCTAGCACAAACCGTGTTTGATTTAGAGTTCCAAATACATGTATCCCTATAGGAGAAAACAGAGTGAAACCTCAAAATGAAACCGGTTACTGCCAACGAACGGTTTAACCTAGAAGAACGAAATTTGGCGAGCCAAGTGGGATTGGTGTACTGATCATTACCTGAAAGTTTCATCAAGATTGGGTGAAAAAGTGTGTGCTGAGATTTCAGGCAACTCGTAGTTTTTTGGAAGCTTGGCAGGCCCTTTCCATGAAAGTGATTCTCGCCAGTCTCTGCTTAGGGCTACATCAACAGCAAACAATCCATAGAGATAGAACTTGAAACTGCTTTATTGTGTCAAGTTTCAAAGAGCTAGCACAAACCGTGTTTGATTTAGAGTTCCAAATACATGTATCCCTATAGGAGAAAACAGAGTGAAACCTCAAAATGAAACCGGTTACTGCCAACGAATGGTTTAACCTAGAAGAACGAAATTTGGCGAGCCAAGTGGGATTGGTGTACTGATCATTACCTGAAAGTTTCATCAAGATTGGGTGAAAAAGTGTTTGCTGAGATTTCAGGCAACTCGTAGTTTTTTGGAAGCTTGGCAGGCCCTTTCCATGAAAGTGATTCTCGCCAGTCTCTGCTTAGGGCTACATCAACAGCAAACAAACCATAGAGATAGAACTTGAAACTGCTTTATTGTGTCAAGTTTCAAAGAGCTAGCATAAACGGTGTTTGATTTAGAGTTCCAAATACATGTATCCCTATAGGAGAAAACAGAGTGAAACCTCAAAATGAAACCGGTTACTGCCAACGAACGGTTTAACCTAGAAGAACGAAATTTGGCGAGCCAAGTGGGATTGGTGTACTGATCATTACCTGAAAGTATCATCAAGATTGGGTGAAAAAGTGTTTGCTGAGATTTCAGGCAACTCGTAGTTTTTTGGAAGCTTGGCAGGCCCTTTCCATGAAAGTGATTCTCGCCAGTCTCTGCTTAGGGCTACATCAACAGCAAACAAACCATAGAGATAGAACTTGAAACTGCTTTATTGTGTCAAGTTTCAAAGAGCTAGCACAAACCGTGTTTGATTTAAAGTTCCAAATACATGTATCCCTAAAGGAGAAAACAGAGTGAAACCTCAAAATGAAACCGGTTACTGCCAACGAACCGTTTAACCTAGAAGAACGAAATTTGGCGAGCCAAGTGGGATTGGTGTACTGATCATTACCTGAAAGTATCATCAAGATTGGGTGAAAAAGTGTTTGCTGAGATTTGAGGCAACTCGTAGTTTTTTGGAAGCTTGGCAGGCCCTTTCAATGAAAGTGATTCTCGCCAGTCTCTGCTTAGGGCTACATCAACAGCAAACAAACCATAGAGATAGAACTTGAAACTGCTTTATTCTGTCAAGTTTCAAAGAGCTAGCACAAACCGTGTTTGATTTAGACTTCCAAATACATGTATCCCTATAGGAGAAAACACAGTGAAACCTCAAAATAAAACCGGTTACTGCCAACGAACGGTTTAACCTAGAAGAACGAAATTTGGCGAGCCAAGTGGGATTGGTGTACTGATCATTACCTGAAAGATTCATCAAGATTGGGTGAAAAAGTGTTTGCTGAGATTTCAGGCAACTCAAAGTTTTTTGGAAGCTTGGCAGGCCCTTTCCATGAAAGTGATTCTCGCCAGTCTCTGCTTAGGGCTACATCAACAGCAAACAAACCATAGAGATAGAACTTGAAACTGCTTTATTGTGTCAAGTTTCAAAGAGCTAGCACAAACCGTGTTTGATTTAGAGTTCCAAATACATGTATCCCTATAGGAGAAAACAGAGTGAAACCTCAAAATGAAACCGGTTACTGCCAACGAACGGTTTAACCTAGAAGAACGAAATTTGGCGAGCCAAGTGGGATTGGTGTACTGATCATTACCTGAAAGTTTCATCAAGATTGGGTGAAAAAGTGTGTGCTGAGATTTCAGGCAACTCGTAGGTTTTTGGAAGCTTGGCAGGCCCTTTCCATGAAAGTGATTCTCGCCAGTCTCTGCTTAGGGCTACATCAACAGCAAACAATCCATAGAGATAGAACTTGAAACTGCTTTATTGTGTCAAGTTTCAAAGAGCTAGCACAAACCGTGTTTGATTTAGAGTTCCAAATACATGTATCCCTATAGGAGAAAACAGAGTGAAAACTCAAAATGAAACCGGTTACTGCCAACGAACGGTTTAACCTAGAAGAACGAAATTTGGCAAGCCAAGTGGGATTGGTGTACTGATCATTACCTGAAAGTTTCATCAAGATTGGGTGAAAAAGTGTGTGCTGAGATTTCAGGCAACTCGTAGTTTTTTGGAAGCTTGGCAGGCCCTTTCCATGAAAGTGATTCTCGCCAGTCTCTGCTTAGGGCTACATCAACAGCAAACAAACCATAGAGATAGAACTTGAAACTGCTTTATTGTGTCAAGTTTCAAAGAGCTAGCACAAACCGTGTTTGATTTAGAGTTCCAAATACATGTATCCCTATAGGAGAAAACAGAGTGAAACCTCAAAATGAAACCAGTTACTGCCAACGAACGGTTTAACCTAGAAGAACGAAATTTGGCGAGCCAAGTGGGATTGGTTAACTGATCATTACCTGATAGTTTCATCAAGATTGGTTGAAAAAGTGTGTGCTGAGATTTCAGGCAACTCGTAGTTTTTTGGAAGCTTGGCAGGCCCTTTCCATGAAAGTGATTCTCGCCAGTCTCTGCTTAGGGCTACATCAACAGCAAACAAACCATAGAGATAGAACTTGAAACTGCTTTATTGTGTCAAGTTTCAAAGAGCTAGCACAAACCGTGTTTGATTTAGAGTTCCAAATACATGTATCCCTAGAGGAGAAAACAGAGTGAAACCTCAAAATGAAACCGGTTACTGCCAACAATCGGTTTAACCTAGAAGAACGAAATTTGGCGAGCCAAGTGGGATTGGTGTACTGATCATTACCTGAAAGTTTCATCAAGATTGGGTGAAAAAGTGTTTGCTGAGATTTCAGGCAACTCGAAGTTTTTTGGAAGCTTGGCAGGCCCTTTCCATGAAAGTGATTCTCGCCAGTCTCTGCTTAGGGCTACATCAACAGCAAACAAACCATAGAGATAGAACTTGAAACTGCTTTATTGTGTCAAGTTTCAAAGAGCTAGCACAAACCGTGTTTGATTTAGAGTTCCAAATACATGTATCCCTATAGGAGAAAACAGAGTGAAACCTCAAAATGAAACCGGTTACTGCCAAGGAACGGTTTAACCTAGAACAACGAAATTTGGCGAGCCAAGTGGGATTCGTGTACTGATCATTACCTGAAAGTATCATCAAGATTGAGTGAAAAAGTGTTTGTTGAGATTTCAGGCAACTCGTAGTTTTTTGGAAGCTTGGCAGGCCCTTTCCATGAAAGTGATTCTCGCCAGTCTCTGCTTAGGGCTACATCAACAGCAAACAAACCATAGAGATAGAACTTGAAACTGCTTTATTGTGTCAAGTTTCAAAGAGCTAGCACAAACCGTGTTTGATTTAGACTTCCAAATACATGTATCCCTATAGGAGAAAACACAGTGAAACCTCAAAATGAAACCGGTTACTGCCAACGAACGGTTTAACCTAGAAGAACGAAATTTGGCGAGCCAAGTGGGATTGGTGTACTGATCATTACCTGAAAGATTCATCAAGATTGGGTGAAAAAGTGTTTGCTGAGATTTCAGGCAACTCAAAGTTTTTTGGAAGCTTGGCAGGCCCTTTCCATGAAAGTGATTCTCGCCAGTCTCTGCTTAGGGCTACATCAACAGCAAACAAACCATAGAGATAGAACTTGAAACTGCTTTATTGTGTCAAGTTTCAAAGAGCTAGCACAAACCGTGTTTGATTTAGAGTTCCAAATACATGTATCCCTATAGGAGAAAACAGAGTGAAACCTCAAAATGAAACCGGTTACTGCCAACGAACGGTTTAACCTAGAAGAACGAAATTTGGCGAGCCAAGTGGGATTGGTGTACTGATCATTACCTGAAAGTTTCATCAAGATTGGGTGAAAAAGTGTGTGCTGAGATTTCAGGCAACTCGTAGTTTTTTGGAAGCTTGGCAGGCCCTTTCCATGAAAGTGATTCTCGCCAGTCTCTGCTTAGGGCTACATCAACAGCAAACAATCCATAGAGATAGAACTTGAATCTGCTTTATTGTGTCAAGTTTCAAAGAGCTAGCACAAACCGTGTTTGATTTAGAGTTCCAAATACATGTATCCCTATAGGAGAAAACAGAGTGAAACCTCAAAATGAAACCGGTTACTGCCAACGAATGGTTTAACCTAGAAGAACGAAATTTGGCGAGCCAAGTGGGATTGGTGTACTGATCATTACCTGAAAGTTTCATCAAGATTGGGTGAAAAAGTGTTTGCTGAGATTTCAGGCAACTCGTAGTTTTTTGGAAGCTTGGCAGGCCCTTTCCATGAAAGTGATTCTCGCCAGTCTCTGCTTAGGGCTACATCAACAGCAAACAAACCATAGAGATAGAACTTGAAACTGCTTTATTGTGTCAAGTTTCAAAGAGCTAGCACAAACCGTGTTTGATTTAAAGTTCCAAATACATGTATCCCTAAAGGAGAAAACAGAGTGAAACCTCAAAATGAAACCGGTTACTGCCAACGAACCGTTTAACCTAGAAGAACGAAATTTGGCGAGCCAAGTGGGATTGGTGTACTGATCATTACCTGAAAGTATCATCAAGATTGGGTGAAAAAGTGTTTGCTGAGATTTGAGGCAACTCGTAGTTTTTTGAAAGCTTGGCAGGCCCTTTCAATGAAAGTGATTTTCGCCAGTCTCTGCTTAGGGCTACATCAACAGCAAACAAACCATAGAGATAGAACTTGAAACTGCTTTATTGTGTCAAGTTTCAAAGAGCTAGCACAA
The DNA here is from genome assembly GCF_052094955.1 of Ictidomys tridecemlineatus. Taxonomy (NCBI): domain Eukaryota; kingdom Metazoa; phylum Chordata; class Mammalia; order Rodentia; family Sciuridae; genus Ictidomys; species Ictidomys tridecemlineatus. The sequence goes on from NW_027523238.1 coordinate 29,450, forward strand.
ACCGTGTTTGATTTAGAGTTCCAAATACATGTATCCCTATAGGAGAAAACAGAGTGAAACCTCAAAATGAAACCGGTTACTGCCAACGATCGGTTTAACCTAGAAGAACGAAATTTGGCGAGCCAAGTGGGATTGGTGTACTGATCATTACCTGAAAGTTTCATCAAGATTGGGTTAAAAAGTGTTTGCTGAGATTTCAGGCAACTCGAAGTTTTTTGGAAGCTTGGCAGGCCCTTTCCATGAAAGTGATTCTCGCCAGTCTCTGCTTAGGGCTACATCAACAGCAAACAAACCATAGAGATAGAACTTGAAACTGCTTTATTGTGTCAAGTTTCAAAGAGCTAGCACAAACCGTGTTTGATTTAGAGTTCCAAATACATGTATACCTATAGGAGAAAACAGAGTGAAACCTCAAAATGAAACCGGTTACTGCCAAGGAACGGTTTAACCTAGAACAACGAAATTTGGCGAGCCAAGTGGGATTCGTGTACTGATCATTACCTGAAAGTATCATCAAGATTGGGTGAAAAAGTGTTTGCTGAGATTTCAGGCAACTCGTAGTTTTTTGGATGCTTGGCAGGCCCTTTCCATGAAAGTGATTCTCGCCAGTCTCTGCTTAGGGCTACATCAACAGCAAACAAACCATAGAGATAGAACTTGAAACTGCTTTATTGTGTCAAGTTTCCAAGAGCTAGCATAAACCGTGTTTGATTTAGAGTTCCAAATACATGTATCCCTAAAGGAGAATACAGAGTGAAATCTCAAAATGAAACCGGTTACTGCCAACGATCGGTTTAACCTAGAAGAAGGAAATTTGGCGAGCCAAGTGGGATTGGTGTACTGATCATTACCTGAAAGTTTCATCAAGATTGGGTGAAAAAGTGTTTGCTGAGATTTCAGGCAACTCGTAGTTTTTTGGAAGCTTGGCAGGCCCTTTCCATGAAAGTGATTCTCGCCAGTCTCTGCTTAGGGCTACATCAACAGCAAACAAACCATAGAGATAGAACTTGAAACTGCTTTATTGTGTCAAGTTTCAAAGAGCTAGCACAAACCGAGTTTGATTTAGAGTTCCAAATACATGTATCCCTATAGGAGAAAACAGAGTGAAACCTCAAAATGAAACCGGTTACTGCCAACGAGCGGTTTAACCTAGAAGAACGAAATTTGGCGAGCCAAGTGGGATTGGTGTACTGATCATTGCCTGAAAGATTCATCAAGATTGGGTGAAAAAGTGTTTGCTGAGATTTCAGGCAACTCGTAGTTTTTTGGAAGCTTGGCAGGCCCTTTCCATGAAAGTGATTCTCGCCAGTCTCTGCTTAGGGCTACATCAACAGCAAACAAACCATAGAGATAGAACTTGAAACTGCTTTATTGTGTCAAGTTTCAAAGAGCTAGCACAAACCGAGTTTGATTTAGAGTTCCAAATACATGTATCCCTATAGGAGAAAACAGAGTGAAACCTCAAAATGAAACGGGTTACTGCCAACGAGTGGTTTAAACTAGAAGAACGAAATTTGGCGAGCCAAGTGGGATTGGTGTACTGATCATTACCTGAAAGATTCATCAAGTTGGGTGAAAAAGTGTGTGCTGAGATTTCATGCAACTCATAGTTTTTTGGAAGCTTGGCAGGCCCTTTCCATGAAAGTGATTCTCGCCAGTCTCTGCTTAGGGCTACATCAACAGCAAACAAACCATAGAGATAGAACTTGAAACTGCTTTATTGTGTCAAGTTTCAAAGAGCTAGCACAAACCGTGTTTCATTTAGAGTTCCAAATACACGTATCCCTATAGGAGAAAACAGAGTGAAACCTCAAAATGAAACCGGTTACTGCCAAGGAACGGTTTAACCTAGAACAATGAAATTTGGCAAGCCAAGTGGGATTCGTGTCCTGATCATTACCTGAAAGTATCATCAAGATTGGGTGTAAAAGTGTTTGCTGAGATTTCAGGCAACTCGTAGTTTTTTGGATGCTTGGCAGGCCCTTTCCATGAAAGTGATTCTCGCCAGTCTCTGCTTAGGGCTACATCAACAGCAAACAAACCATAGAGATAAAACTTGAAACTGCTTTATTGTGTCAAGTTTCAAAGAGCTAGCACAAACCATGTTTGATTTAGAATTCCAAATACATGTATCCCTATAGGAGAATACACAGTGAAACCTCAAAATGAAACCGGTTACTGACAACGAACGGTTTAACCTAGAAGAACGAAATTTGGCGAGCCAAGTGGGATTGGTGTACTGATCATTACCTGAAAGTATCATCAAGATTGGGTGAAAAAGTGTTTGCTGAGATTTCAGGCAACTCGTAGTTTTTTGGAAGCTTGGCAGGCCCTTTCCATGAAAGTGATTCTCGCCAATCTCTGCTTAGGGCTACATCAACAGCAAACAAACCATAGAGATAGAACTTGAAACTGCTTTATTGTGTCAAGTTTCAAAGAGCTAGCACAAACCGTGTTTGATTTAGAGTTCCAAATACATGTATCCCTATAGGAGAAACAGAGTGAAACCTCAAAATGAAACCGGTTACTGCCAACGAACGGTTTAACCTAGAAGAACGAAATTTGGCGAGCCAAGTGGGATTGGTGTACTGATCATTACCTGAAAGTTTCATCAAGATTGGGTGAAAAAGTGTGTGCTGAGATTTCAGGAAACTCGGAGTTTTTTGGAAGCTTGCAGGCCCTTTCCATGAAAGTGATTCTCGCCAGTCTCTGCTTAGGGCTACATCAACAGCAAACAAACCATAGAGATAGAACTTGAAACTGCTTTATTGTGTCAAGTTTCAAAGAGCTAGCACAAACCGTGTTTGATTTAGAGTTCCAAATACATGTATACCTATAGGAGAAAACAGAGTGAAACCTCAAAATGAAACCGGTTACTGCCAAGGAACGGTTTAACCTAGAACAACGAAATTTGGCGAGCCAAGTGGGATTCGTGTACTGATCATTACCTGAAAGTATCATCAAGATTGGGTGAAAAAGTGTTTGCTGAGATTTCAGGCAACTCGTAGTTTTTTGGATGCTTGGCAGGCCCTTTCCATGAAAGTGATTCTCGCCAGTCTCTGCTTAGGGCTACATCAACAGCAAACAAACCATAGAGATAGAACTTGAAACTGCTTTATTGTGTCAAGTTTCCAAGAGCTAGCATAAACCGTGTTTGATTTAGAGTTCCAAATACATGTATCCCTAAAGGAGAATACAGAGTGAAATCTCAAAATGAAACCGGTTACTGCCAACGATCGGTTTAACCTAGAAGAACGAAATTTGGCGAGCCAAGTGGGATTGGTGTACTGATCATTACCTGAAAGTTTCATCAAGATTGGGTGAAAAAGTGTTTGCTGAGATTTCAGGCAACTCGTAGTTTTTTGGAAGCTTGGCAGGCCCTTTCCATGAAAGTGATTCTCGCCAGTCTCTGCTTAGGGCTACATCAACAGCAAACAAACCATAGAGATAGAACTTGAAACTGCTTTATTGTGTCAAGTTTCAAAGAGCTAGCACAAACCGTGTTTGATTTAGAGTTCCAAATACATGTATCCCTATAGGAGAAAACAGAGTGAAACCTCAAAATGAAACCGGTTACTGCCAACGAGCGGTTTAACCTAGAAGAACGAAATTTGGCGAGCCAAGTGGGATTGGTGTACTGATCATTACCTGAAAGATTCATCAAGATTGGGTGAAAAAGTGTTTGCTGAGATTTCAGGCAACTAGTAGTTTTTTGGAAGCTTGGCAGGCCCTTTCCATGAAAGTGATTCTCGCCAGTCTCTGCTTAGGGCTACATCAACAGCAAACAAACCATAGAGATAGAACTTGAAACTGCTTTATTGTGTCAAGTTTCAAAGAGCTAGCACAAACCGAGTTTGATTTAGAGTTCCAAATACATGTATCCCTATAGGAGAAAACAGAGTGAAACCTCAAAATGAAACCGGTTATTGCCAACGAGTGGTTTAAACTAGAAGAACGAAATTTGGCGAGCCAAGTGGGATTGGTGTACTGATCATTACCTGAAAGATTCATCAAGTTGGGTGAAAAAGTGTGTGCTGAGATTTCAGGCAACTCATAGTTTTTTGGAAGCTTGGCAGGCCCTTTCCATGAAAGTGATTCTCGCCAGTCTCTGCTTAGGGCTACATCAACAGCAAACAAACCATAGAGATAGAACTTGAAACTGCTTTATTGTGTCAAGTTTCAAAGAGCTAGCACAAACCGTGTTTCATTTAGAGTTCCAAATACACGTATCCCTATAGGAGAAAACAGAGTGAAACCTCAAAATGAAACCGGTTACTGCCAAGGAACGGTTTAACCTAGAACAATGAAATTTGGCAAGCCAAGTGGGATTCGTGTCCTGATCATTACCTGAAAGTATCATCAAGATTGGGTGTAAAAGTGTTTGCTGAGATTTCAGGCAACTCGTAGTTTTTTGGATGCTTGGCAGGCCCTTTCCATGAAAGTGATTCTCCCCAGTCTCTGCTTAGGGCTACATCAACAGCAAACAAACCATAGAGATAAAACTTGAAACTGCTTTATTGTGTCAAGTTTCAAAGAGCTAGCACAAACCATGTTTGATTTAGAATTCCAAATACATGTATCCCTATAGGAGAATACACAGTGAAACCTCAAAATGAAACCGGTTACTGACAACGAACGGTTTAACCTAGAAGAACGAAATTTGGCGAGCCAAGTGGGATTGGTGTACTGATCATTACCTGAAAGTATCATCAAGATTGGGTGAAAAAGTGTTTGCTGAGATTTCAGGCAACTCGTAGTTTTTTGGAAGCTTGGCAGGCCCTTTCCATGAAAGTGATTCTCGCCAATCTCTGCTTAGGGCTACATCAACAGCAAACAAACCATAGAGATAGAACTTGAAACTGCTTTATTGTGTCAAGTTTCAAAGAGCTAGCACAAACTGTGTTTGATTTAGAGTTCCAAATACATGTATCCCTATAGGAGAAACAGAGTGAAACCTCAAAATGAAACCGGTTACTGCCAACGAACGGTTTAACCTAGAAGAACGAAATTTGGCGAGCCAAGTGGGATTGGTGTACTGATCATTACCTGAAAGTTTCATCAAGATTGGGTGAAAAAGTGTGTGCTGAGATTTCAGGCAACTCGTAGTTTTTTGGAAGCTTGGCAGGCCCTTTCCATGAAAGTGATTCTCGCCAGTCTCTGCTTATGGCTACATCAACAGCAAACAAACCATAGAGATTGAACTTGAAACTGCTTTATTGTGTCAAGTTTCAAAGAGCTAGCACAAACCGTGTTTGATTTAAAGTTCCAAAATACATGTATCCCTATAGGAGAAAACAGAGTGAAACCTCAAAATGAAACCGGTTACTGCCAACGAACGGTTTAACCTAGAAGAACGAAATTTGGCGAGCCAAGTGGGATTGGTGTACTGATCATTACCTGAAAGTATCATCAAGATTGGGTGAAAAAGTGTTTGCTGAGATTTCAGGCAACTCGTAGTTTTTTGGAAGCTTGGCAGGCCCTTTCCATGAAAGTGATTCTCGCCAGTCTCTGCTTAGGGCTACATCAACAGCAAACAAACCATAGAGATTGAACTTGAAACTGCTTTATTGTGTCAAGTTTCAAAGAGCTAGCACAAACCGTGTTTGATTTAAAGTTCCAAATACATGTATCCCTATAGGAGAAAACAGAGTGAAACCTCAAAATGAAACCGGTTACTGCCAACGAACGGTTTAACCTAGAAGAACGAAATTTGGCGAGCCAAGTGGGATTGGTGTACTGATCATTACCTGAAAGTATCATCAAGATTGGGTGAAAAAGTGTTTGCTGAGATTTCAGGCAACTCGTAGTTTTTTGGAAGCTTGGCAGGCCCTTTCCATGAAAGTGATTCTCGCCAGTCTCTGCTTAGGGCTACATCAACAGCAAACAAACCATAGAGATAGAACTTGAAACTGCTTTATTGTGTCAAGTTTCAAAGAGCTAGCACAAACCGTGTTTGATTTAGAGTTCCAAATACATGTATCCCTATAGGAGAAAACAGAGTGAAACCTCAAAATGAAACCGGTTACTGCCAACGATCGGTTTAACCTAGAAGAACGAAATTTGGCGAGCCAAGTGGGATTGGTGTACTGATCATTACCTGAAAGTATCATCAAGATTGGGTGAAAAAGTGTTTGCTGAGATTTCAGGCAACTCGTAGTTTTTTGGAAGCTTGGCAGGCCCTTTCCATGAAAGTGATTCTCGCCAGTCTCTGCTTAGGGCTACATCAACAGCAAACAAACCATAGAGATAGAACTTGAAACTGCTTTATTGTGTCAAGTTTCAAAGAGCTAGCACAAACCGTGTTTGATTTAGAGTTCCAAATACATGTATCCCTATAGGAGAAAACAGAGTGAAACCTCAAAATGAAACCGGTTACTGCCAACGAACGGTTTAACCTAGAAGAACGAAATTTGGCGAGCCAAGTGGGATTGGTGTACTGATCATTACCTGAAAGTTTCATCAAGATTGGGTGAAAAAGTGTGTGCTGAGATTTCAGGCAACTCGTAGTTTTTTGGAAGCTTGGCAGGCCCTTTCCATGAAAGTGATTCTCGCCAGTCTCTGCTTAGGGCTACATCAACAGCAAACAAACCATAGAGATAGAACTTGAAACTGCTTTATTGTGTCAAGTTTCAAAGAGCTAGCACAAACCATGTTTGATTTAGACTTCCAAATACATGTATCCCTATAGGGAAATACACAGTGAAACCTCAAAATGAAACCGGTTACTGACAACGAACGGTTTAACCTAGAAGAACGAAATTTGGCGAGCCAAGAGGGATTGCTGTACTGATCATTACCTGAAGGTATCATCAAGATTGGGTGAAAAAGTGTTTGCTGAGATTTCAGGCAACTCGTAGTTTTTTGGAAGCTTGGCAGGCCCTTTCCATGAAAGTGATTCTCGCCAGTCTCTGCTTAGGGCTACATCAACAGCAAACAAACTATAGAGATAGAACTTGAAACTGCTTTATTGTGTCAAGTTTCAAAGAGCTAGCATAAACCGTGTTTGATTTAGAGTTCCAAATACATGTATCCCTATAGGAGAAAACAGAGTGAAACCTCAAAATGAAACCGGTTACTGCCAATGATCGGTTTAACCTAGAAGAACGAAATTTGGCGAGCCAAGTGGGATTGGTGTACTGATCATTACCTGAAAGTTTCATCAAGATTGGGTGAAAAAGTGTTTGCTGAGATTTCAGGCAACTCAAAGTTTTTTGGAAGCTTGGCAGGCCCTTTCCATGAAAGTGATTCTCGCCAATATCTGCTTAGGGCTACATCAACAGCAAACAAACCATAGAGATAGAACTTGAAACTGCTTTATTGTGTCAAGTTTCAAAGAGCTAGCACAAACCGTGTTTGATTTAGAGTTCCAAATACATGTATCCCTATAGGAGAAAACAGAGTGAAACCTCACAATGAAACCGGTTACTGCCAACGAACGGTTTAACCTAGAAGAACGAAATTTGGCGAGCCAAGTGGGATTGGTGTACTGATCATTACCTGAAACTTTCATCAAGATTGGGTGAAAAAGTGTGTGCTGAGATTTCTGGAAACTCGTAGTTTTTTGGAAGCTTGGCAGGCCCTTTCCATGAAAGTGATTCTCGCCAGTCTCTGCTTAGGGCTACATCAACAGCAAACAAACCATAGAGATAGAACTTGAAACTGCTTTATTGTGTCAAGTTTCAAAGAGCTAGCACAAACCGTGTTTGATTTAAAGTTCCAAATACATGTATCCCTATAGGAGAAAACAGAGTGAAACCTCAAAATGAAACCGGTTACTGCCAACGAACCGTTTAACCTAGAAGAACGAAATTTGGCGAGCCAAGTGGGATTGGTGTACTGATCATTACCTGAAAGTATCATCAAGATTGGGTAAAAAAGTGTTTGCTGAGATTTCAGGCAACTCGTAGTTTTTTGGAAGCTTGGCAGGCCCTTTCCATGAAAGTGATTCTCGCCAGTCTCTGCTTAGGGCTACATCAACAGCAAACAAACCATAGAGATAGAACTTGAAACTGCTTTATTGTGTCAAGTTTCAAAGAGCTAGCACAAACCTTGTTTGATTTAAAGTTCCAAATACATGTATCCCTATAGGAGAAAACTGAGTGAAACCTCAAAATGAAACCGGTTACTGCCAACGAACCGTTTAACCTAGAAGAACGAAATTTGGCGAGCCAAGTGGGATTGCTGTACTGATCATTACCTGAAAGTATCATCAAGATTGGGTGAAAAAAGTGTTTGCTGAGATTTCAGGCAACTCGTAGTTTTTTGGAAGCTTGGCAGGCCCTTTCCATGAAAGTGATTCTCGCCAGTCTCTGCTTAGGGCTACATCAACAGCAAACAAACCATAGAGATAGAACTTGAAACTGCTTTATTGTGTCAAGTTTCAAAGAGCTAGCACAAACCGTGTTTGATTTAGAGTTCCAAATACATGTATACCTATAGGAGAAAACAGAGTGAAACCTCAAAATGAAACCGGTTACTGCCAAGGAATGGTTTAACCTAGAACAACGAAATTTGGCGAGCCAAGTGGGATTCGTGTACTGATCATTACCTGAAAGTATCATCAAGATTGGGTGAAAAAGTGATTGCTGAGATTTCAGGCAACTCGTAGTTTTTTGGATGCTTGGCAGGCCCTTTCCATGAAAGTGATTCTCGCCAGTCTCTGCTTAGGGCTACATCAACAGCAAACAAACAATAGAGATCGAACTTGAAACTGCTTTATTGTGTCAAGTTTCAAAGAGCTAGCACAAACCATGTTTGATTTAGACTTCCAAATACATGTATCCCTATAGGAGAATACACAGTGAAACCTCAAAATGAAACCGGTTACTGACAAAGAACGGTTTAACCTAGAAGAACGAAATTTGGCGAGCCAAGTGGGATTGCTGTACTGATCATTACCTGAAAGTATCATCAAGATTGGGTGAAAAAGTGTTTGCTGAGATTTCAGGCAACTCGTAGTTTTTTGGAAGCTTGGCAGGCCCTTTCCATGAAAGTGATTCTCGCCAGTCTCTGCTTAGGGCTACATCAACAGCAAACAAACCATAGAGATAGAACTTGAAACTGCTTTATTGTGTCAAGTTTCAAAGAGCTAGCACAAACCGTGTTTGATTTAGAGTTCCAAATACATGTATCCCTATAGGAGAAAACAGAGTGAAACCTCAAAATGAAACCGGTTACTGCCAACGAACGGTTTAACCTAGAAGAACGAAATTTGGCGAGCCAAGTGGGATTGGTGTACTGATCATTACCTGAAAGTTTCATCAAGATTGGGTGAAAAAGTGTTTGCTGAGATTTCAGGCAACTCAAAGTTTTTTGGAAGCTTGGCAGGCCCTTTCCATGAAAGTGATTCTCGCCAATATCTGCTTAGGGCTACATCAACAGCAAACAAACCATAGAGATAGAACTTGAAACTGCTTTATTGTGTCAAGTTTCAAAGAGCTAGCACAAACCGTGTTTGATTTTAGAGTTCCAAATACATGTATCCCTATAGGAGAAAACAGAGTGAAACCTCACAATGAAACCGGTTACTGCCAACGAACGGTTTAACCTAGAAGAACGAAATTTGGCGAGCCAAGTGGGATTGGTGTACTGATCATTACCTGAAACTTTCATCAAGATTGGGTGAAAAAGTGTGTGCTGAGATTTCTGGAAACTCGTAGTTTTTTGGAAGCTTGGCAGGCCCTTTCCATGAAAGTGATTCTCGCCAGTCTCTGCTTAGGGCTACATCAACAGCAAACAAACCATAGAGATAGAACTTGAAACTGCTTTATTGTGTCAAGTTTCAAAGAGCTAGCACAAACCGTGTTTGATTTAAAGTTCCAAATACATGTATCCCTATAGGAGAAAACAGAGTGAAACCTCAAAATGAAACCGGTTACTGCAACGAACCGTTTAACCTAGAAGAACGAAATTTGGCGAGCCAAGTGGGATTGGTGTACTGATCATTACCTGAAAGTATCATCAAGATTGGGTAAAAAAGTGTTTGCTGAGATTTCAGGCAACTCGTAGTTTTTTGGAAGCTTGGCAGGCCCTTTCCATGAAAGTGATTCTCGCCAGTCTCTGCTTAGGGCTACATCAACAGCAAACAAACCATAGAGATAGAACTTGAAACTGCTTTATTGTGTCAAGTTTCAAAGAGCTAGCACAAACCTTGTTTGATTTAAAGTTCCAAATACATGTATCCCTATAGGAGAAAACTGAGTGAAACCTCAAAATGAAACCGGTTACTGCCAACGAACCGTTTAACCTAGAAGAACGAAATTTGGCGAGCCAAGTGGGATTGCTGTACTGATCATTACCTGAAAGTATCATCAAGATTGGGTGAAAAAGTGTTTGCTGAGATTTCAGGCAACTCGTAGTTTTTTGGAAGCTTGGCAGGCCCTTTCCATGAAAGTGATTCTCGCCAGTCTCTGCTTAGGGCTACATCAACAGCAAACAAACCATAGAGATAGAACTTGAAACTGCTTTATTGTGTCAAGTTTCAAAGAGCTAGCACAAACCGTGTTTGATTTAGAGTTCCAAATACATGTATACCTATAGGAGAAAACAGAGTGAAACCTCAAAATGAAACCGGTTACTGCCAAGGAATGGTTTAACCTAGAACAACGAAATTTGGCGAGCCAAGTGGGATTCGGGTACTGATCATTACCTGAAAGTATCATCAAGATTGGGTGAAAAAGTGATTGCTGAGATTTCAGGCAACTCGTAGTTTTTTGGATGCTTGGCAGGCCCTTTCCATGAAAGTGATTCTCGCCAGTCTCTGCTTAGGGCTACATCAACAGAAAACAAACAATAGAGATCGAACTTGAAACTGCTTTATTGTGTCAAGTTTCAAAGAGCTAGCACAAACCATGTTTGATTTAGACTTCCAAATACATGTATCCCTATAGGAGAATACACAGTGAAACCTCAAAATGAAACCGGTTACTGACAAAGAACGGTTTAACCTAGAAGAACGAAATTTGGCGAGCCAAGTGGGATTGCTGTACTGATCATTACCTGAAAGTATCATCAAGATTGGGTGAAAAAGTGTTTGCTGAGATTTCAGGCAACTCGTAGTTTTTTGGAAGCTTGGCAGGCCCTTTCCATGAAAGTGATTCTCGCCAGTCTCTGCTTAGGGCTACATCAACAGCAAACAAACCATAGAGATAGAACTTGAAACTGCTTTATTGTGTCAAGTTTCAAAGAGCTAGCACAAACCGTGTTTGATTTAGAGTTCCAAATACATGTATCCCTATAGGAGAAAACAGAGTGAAACCTCAAAATGAAACCGGTTACTGCCAACGAACGGTTTAACCTAGAAGAACGAAATTTGGCGAGCCAAGTGGGATTGGTGTACTGATCATTACCTGAAAGTTTCATCAAGATTGGGTGAAAAAGTGTGTGCTGAGATTTCAGGCAACTCGTAGTTTTTTGGAAGCTTGGCAGGCCCTTTCCATGAAAGTGATTCTCGCCAGTCTCTGCTTAGGGCTACATCAACAGCAAACAAACCATAGAGATAGAACTTGAAACTGCTTTATTGTGTCAAGTTTCAAAGAGCTAGCACAAACCGTGTTTGATTTAAAGTTCCAAATACATGTATCCCTATAGGAGAAAACAGAGTGAAACCTCAAAATGAAACCGGTTACTGCCAACGAACCGTTTAACCTAGAAGAACGAAATTTGGCGAGCCAAGTGGGATTGGTGTACTGATCATTACCTGAAAGTATCATCAAGATTGGGTGAAAAAGTGTTTGCTGAGAATTCAGGCAACTCGTAGTTTTTTGGAAGCTTGGCAGGCCCTTTCCATGAAAGTGATTCTCGCCAGTCTCTGCTTAGGGCTACATCAACAGCAAACAAACCATAGAGATAGAACTTGAAACTGCTTTATTGTGTCAAGTTTCAAAGAGCTAGCACAAACCGTGTTTGATTTAGAGTTCCAAATACATGTATACCTATAGGAGAAAACAGAGTGAAACCTCAAAATGAAACTGGTTACTGCCAAGGAACGGTTGAACCTAGAACAACGAAATTTGGCGAGCCAAGTGGAATTCATGTACTGATCATTACCTGAAAGTATCATCAAGATTGGGTGAAAAAGTGTTTGCTGAGATTTCAGGCAACTCGTAGTTTTTTGGATGCTTGGCAGGCCCTTTCCATGAAAGTGATTTTCGCCAGTCTCTGCTTAGGGCTACATCAACAGCAAACAAACCATAGAGATAGAACTTGAAACTGCTTTATTGTGTCAAGTTTCAAAGAGCTAGCACAAACCATGTTTGATTTAGACTTCCAAATACATGTATCCCTATAGGGAAATACACAGTGAAACCTCAAAATGAAACCGGTTACTGACAACGAACGGTTTAACCTAGAAGAACGAAATTTGGCGAGCCAAGAGGGATTGCTGTCCTGATCATTACCTGAAAGTATCATCAAGATTGGGTGAAAAAGTGTTTGCTGAGATTTCAGGCAACTCGTAGTTTTTTGGAAGCTTGGCAGGCCCTTTCCATGAAAGTGATTCTCGCCAGTCTCTGCTTAGGGCTACATCAACAGCAAACAAACTATAGAGATAGAACTTGAAACTGCTTTATTGTGTCAAGTTTCAAAGAGCTAGCATAAACCGTGTTTGATTTAGAGTTCCAAATACATGTATCCCTATAGGAGAAAACAGAGTGAAACCTCAAAATGAAACCGGTTACTGCCAATGATCGGTTTAACCTAGAAGAACGAAATTTGGCGAGCCAAGTGGGATTGGTGTACTGATCATTACCTGAAAGTTTCATCAAGATTGGGTGAAAAAGTGTTTGCTGAGATTTCAGGCAACTCAAAGTTTTTTGGAAGCTTGGCAGGCCCTTTCCATGAAAGTGATTCTCGCCAATCTCTGCTTAGGGCTACATCAACAGCAAACAAACCATAGAGATAGAACTTGAAACTGCTTTATTGTGTCAAGTTTCAAAGAGCTAGCACAAACCGTGTTTGATTTAGAGTTCCAAATACATGTATCCCTATAGGAGAAAACAGAGTGAAACCTCACAATGAAACCGGTTACTGCCAACGAACGGTTTAACCTAGAAGAACGAAATTTGGCGAGCCAAGTGGGATTGGTGTACTGATCATTACCTGAAACTTTCATCAAGATTGGGTGAAAAAGTGTGTGCTGAGATTTCTGGAAACTCGTAGTTTTTTGGAAGCTTGGCAGGCCCTTTCCATGAAAGTGATTCTCGCCAGTCTCTGCTTAGGGCTACATCAACAGCAAACAAACCATAGAGATAGAACTTGAAACTGCTTTATTGTGTCAAGTTTCAAAGAGCTAGCACAAACCGTGTTTGATTTAAAGTTCCAAATACATGTATCCCTATAGGAGAAAACAGAGTGAAACCTCAAAATGAAACCGGTTACTGCCAACGAACCGTTTAACCTAGAAGAACGAAATTTTGCGAGCCAAGTGGGATTGCTGTACTGATCATTACCTGAAAGTATCATCAAGATTGGGTGAAAAAGTGTTTGCTGAGATTTCAGGCAACTCGTAGTTTTTTGGAAGCTTGGCAGGCCCTTTCCATGAAAGTGATTCTCGCCAGTCTCTGCTTAGGGCTACATCAACAGCAAACAAACCATAGAGATAGAACTTGAAACTGCTTTATTGTGTCAAGTTTCAAAGAGCTAGCACAAACCGTGTTTGATTTAGAGTTCCAAATACATGTATACCTATAGGAGAAAACAGAGTGAAACCTCAAAATGAAACCGGTTACTGCCAAGGAATGGTTTAACCTAGAACAACGAAATTTGGCGAGCCAAGTGGGATTCGTGTACTGATCATTACCTGAAAGTATCATCAAGATTGGGTGAAAAAGTGTTTGCTGAGATTTCAGGCAACTCGTAGTTTTTTGGATGCTTGGCAGGCCCTTTCCATGAAAGTGATTCTCGCCAGTCTCTGCTTAGGGCTACATCAACAGCAAACAAACAATAGAGATCGAACTTGAAACTGCTTTATTGTGTCAAGTTTCAAAGAGCTAGCACAAACCATGTTTGATTTAGACTTCCAAATACATGTATCCCTATAGGAGAATACACAGTGAAACCTCAAAATGAAACCGGTTACTGACAAAGAACGGTTTAACCTAGAAGAACGAAATTTGGCGAGCCAAGTGGGATTGCTGTACTGATCATTACCTGAAAGTATCATCAAGATTGGGTGAAAAAGTGTTTGCTGAGATTTCAGGCAACTCGTAGTTTTTTGGAAGCTTGGCAGGCCCTTTCCATGAAAGTGATTCTCGCCAGTCTCTGCTTAGGGCTACATCAACAGCAAACAAACCATAGAGATAGAACTTGAAACTGCTTTATTGTGTCAAGTTTCAAAGAGCTAGCACAAACCATGTTTGATTTAGACTTCCAAATACATGTATCCCTATAGGAGAATACACAGTGAAACCTCAAAATGAAACCGGTTACTGACAAAGAACGGTTTAACCTAGAAGAACGAAATTTGGCGAGCCAAGTGGGATTGCTGTACTGATCATTACCTGAAAGTATCATCAAGATTGGGGGAAAAAATGTTTGCTGAGATTTCAGGCAACTCGTAGTTTTTTGGAAGCTTGGCAGGCCCTTTCCATGAAAGTGATTCTCGCCAGTCTCTGCTTAGGGCTACATCAACAGCAAACAAACCATAGAGATAGAACTTGAAACTGCTTTATTGTGTCAAGTTTCAAAGAGCTAGCACAAACCGTGTTTGATTTAGAGTTCCAAATACATGTATCCCTATAGGAGAAAACAGAGTGAAACCTCAAAATGAAACCGGTTACTGCCAAAGATCGGTTTAACCTAGAAGAACGAAATTTGGCGAGCCACGTGGGATTGGTGTACTGATCATTACCTGAAAGTATCATCAAGATTGGGTGAAAAAGTGTTTGCTGAGATTTCAGGCAACTCGTAGTTTTTTGGAAGCTTGGCAGGCCCTTTCCATGAAAGTGATTCTCGCCAGTCTCTGCTTAGGGCTACATCAACAGCAAACAAACAATAGAGATCGAACTTGAAACTGCTTTATTGTGTCAAGTTTCAAAGAGCTAGCACAAACCATGTTTGATTTAGACTTCCAAATACATGTATCCCTATAGGAGAATACACAGTGAAACCTCAAAATGAAACCGGTTACTGACAAAGAACGGTTTAACCTAGAAGAACGAAATTTGGCGAGCCAAGTGGGATTGCTGTACTGATCATTACCTGAAAGTATCATCAAGATTGGGTGAAAAAGTGTTTGCTGAGATTTCAGGCAACTCGTAGTTTTTTGGAAGCTTGGCAGGCCCTTTCCATGAAAGTGATTCTCGCCAGTCTCTGCTTAGGGCTACATCAACAGCAAACAAACCATAGAGATAGAACTTGAAACTGCTTTATTGTGTCAAGTTTCAAAGAGCTAGCACAAACCGTGTTTGATTTAGAGTTCCAAATACATGTATCCCTATAGGAGAAAACAGAGTGAAACCTCAAAATGAAACCGGTTACTGCCAACGATCGGTTTAACCTAGAAGAACGAAATTTGGCGAGCCAAGTGGGATTGGTGTACTGATCATTACCTGAAAGTTTCATCAAGATTGGGTGAAAAAGTGTTTGCTGAGATTTCAGGCAACTCGTAGTTTTTTGGAAGCTTGGCAGGCCCTTTCCATGAAAGTGATTCTCGCCAGTCTCTGCTTAGGGCTACATCAACAGCAAACAAACCATAGAGATAGAACTTGAAACTGCTTTATTGTGTCAAGTTTCAAAGAGCTAGCACAAACCGTGTTTGATTTAAAGTTCCAAATACATGTATCCCTATAGGAGAAAACAGAGTGAAACCTCAAAATGAAACCGGTTACTGCCAACGAACCGTTTAACCTAGAAGAACGAAATTTGGCGAGCCAAGTGGGATTGGTGTACTGATCATTACCTGAAAGTATCATCAAGATTGGGGGAAAAAATGTTTGCTGAGATTTCAGGCAACTCGTAGTTTTTTGGAAGCTTGGCAGGCCCTTTCCATGAAAGTGATTCTCGCCAGTCTCTGCTTAGGGCTACATCAACAGCAAACAAACCATAGAGATAGAACTTGAAACTGCTTTATTGTGTCAAGTTTCAAAGAGCTAGCACAAACCGTGTTTGATTTAGAGTTCCAAATACATGTATCCCTATAGGAGAAAACAGAGTGAAACCTCAAAATGAAACCGGTTACTGCCAAAGATCGGTTTAACCTAGAAGAACGAAATTTGGCGAGCCACGTGGGATTGGTGTACTGATCATTACCTGAAAGTATCATCAAGATTGGGTGAAAAAGTGTTTGCTGAGATTTCAGGCAACTCGTAGTTTTTTGGAAGCTTGGCAGGCCCTTTCCATGAAAGTGATTCTCGCCAGTCTCTGCTTAGGGCTACATCAACAGCAAACAAACCATAGAGATAGAACTTGAAACTTCTTTATTGTGTCAAGTTTCAAAGAGCTAGCATAAACCGTGTTTGATTTAGAGTTCCAAATACATGTATCCCTATAGGAGAAAACAGAGTGAAACCTCAAAATGAAACCGGTTACTGCCAACGATCGGTTTAACCTAGAAGAACGAAATTTGGCAAGCCAAGTGGGATTGGTGTACTGATCATTACCTGAAAGTTTCATCAAGATTGGGTGAAAAAGTGTTTGCTGAGATTTCAGGCAACTCAAAGTTTTTTGGAAGCTTGGCAGGCCCTTTCCATGAAAGTGATTCTCGCCAATCTCTGCTTAGGGCTACATCAACAGCAAACAAACCATAGAGATAGAACTTGAAACTGCTTTATTGTGTCACGTTTCAAAGAGCTAGCACAAACCGTGTTTGATTTAGAGTTCCAAATACATGTATCCCTATAGGAGAAAACAGAGTGAAACCTCAAAATGAAACCGGTTACTGCCAACGAACGGTTTAACCTAGAAGAACGAAATTTGGCGAGCCAAGTGGTATTGGTGTACTGATCATTACCTGAAAGTTTCATCAAGATTGGGTGAAAAAGTGTGTGCTGAGATTTCAGGCAACTCGTAGTTTTTTGGAAGCTTGGCAGGCCCTTTCCATGAAAGTGATTCTCGCCAGTCTCTGCTTAGGGCTACATCAACAGCAAACAAACCATAGAGATAGAACTTGAAACTGCTTTATTGTGTCAAGTTTCAAAGAGCTAGCACAAACCGTGTTTGATTTAAAGTTCCAAATACATGTATCCCTATAGGAGAAAACAGAGTGAAACCTCAAAATGAAACCGGTTACTGCCAACGAACCGTTTAACCTAGAAGAACGAAATTTGGCGAGCCAAGTGGGATTGGTGTACTGATCATTACCTGAAAGTATCATCAAGATTGGGTGAAAAAGTGTTTGCTGAGATTTCAGGCAACTCGTAGTTTTTTGGAAGCTTGGCAGGCCCTTTCCATGAAAGTGATTCTCGCCAGTCTCTGCTTAGGGCTACATCAACAGCAAACAAACCATAGAGATAGAACTTGAAACTGCTTTATTGTGTCAAGTTTCAAAGAGCTAGCACAAACCGTGTTTGATTTAGAGTTCCAAATACATGTATACCTATAGGAGAAAACAGAGTGAAACCTCAAAATGAAACCGGTTACTGCCAAGGAACGGTTTAACCTAGAACAACGAAATTTGGCGAGCCAAGTGGGATTCGTGTACTGATCATTACCTGAAAGTATCATCAAGATTGGGTGAAAAAGTGTTTGCTGAGATGTCAGGCAACTCGTAGTTTTTTGGATGCTTGGCAGGCCCTTTCCATGAAAGTGATTCTCGCCAGTCTCTGCTTAGGGCTACATCAACAGCAAACAAACCATAGAGATAGAACTTGAAACTGCTTTATTGTGTCAAGTTTCAAAGAGCTAGCACAAACCATGTTTGATTTAGACTTCCAAATACATGTATCCCTATAGGAGAATACACAGTGAAACCTCAAAATGAAACCGGTTACTGACAACGAACGGTTTAACCTAGAAGAACGAAATTTGGCGAGCCAAGTGGGATTGGTGTACTGATCATTACCTGAAAGTTTCATCAAGATTGGGTGAAAAAGTGTTTGCTGAGATTTCAGGCAACTCGTAGTTTTTTGGAAGCTTGGCAGGCCCTTTCCATGAAAGTGATTCTCGCCAGTCTCTGCTTAGGGCTACATCAACAGCAAACAAACCATAGAGATAGAACTTGAAACTGCTTTATTGTGTCAAGTTTCAAAGAGCTAGCACAAACCGTGTTTGATTTAGAGTTCCAAATACATGTATCCCTATAGGAGAAAACAGAGTGAAACCTCAAAATGAAACCGGTTACTGCCAACGAACGGTTTAACCTAGAAGAACGAAATTTGGCGAGCCAAGTGGGATTGGTGTACTGATCATTACCTGAAAGTTTCATCAATATTGGGTGAAAAAGTGTGTGCTGAGATTTCAGGCAACTCGTAGTTTTTTGGAAGCTTGGCAGGCCCTTTCCATGAAAGTGATTCTCGCCAGTCTCTGCTTAGGGCTACATCAACAGCAAACAATCCATAGAGATAGAACTTGAAACTGCTTTATTGTGTCAAGTTTCAAAGAGCTAGCACAAACCGTGTTTGATTTAGAGTTCCAAATACATGTATCCCTATAGGAGAAAACAGAGTGAAACCTCAAAATGAAACCGGTTACTGCCAACGAACGGTTTAACCTAGAAGAACGAAATTTGGCGAGCCAAGTGGGATTGGTGTACTGATCATTACCTGAAAGTTTCATCAAGATTGGGTGAAAAAGTGTGTGCTGAGATTTCAGGCAACTCATAGTTTTTTGGAAGCTTGGCAGGCCCTCTCCATGAAAGTGATTCTCGCCAGTCTCTGCTTAGGGCTACATCAACAGCAAACAAACCACAGAGATAGAACTTGAAACTGCTTTATTGTGTCAAGTTTCAAAGAGCTAGCACAAACCGTGTTTGATTTAGAGTTCCAAATACATGTATCCCTATAGGAGAAAACAGAGGGAAACCTCAAAATTAAACCGGTTACTGCCAAGGAACGGTTTAACCTAGAACAACGAAATTTGGCGAGCCAAGTGGGATTCGTGTACTGATCATTACCTGAAAGTATCATCAAGATTGGGTGAAAAAGTGTTTGCTGAGATTTCAGGCAACTCGTAGTTTTTTGGATGCTTGGCAGGCCCTTTCCATGAAAGTGATTCTCGCCAGTCTCTGCTTAGGGCTACATCAACAGCAAACAAACCATAGAGATAGATCTTGAAACTGCTTTATTGTGTCAAGTTTCAAAGAGCTAGCACAAACCGTGTTTGATTTAGACTTCCAAATACATGTATCCCTATAGGAGAATACACAGTGAAACCTCAAAATGAAACCGGTTACTGACAACGAACGGTTTAACCTAGAAGAACGAAATTTGGCGAGCCAAGTGGGATTGGTATACTGATCATTACCTGAAAGTATCATCAAGATTGGGTGAAAAAGTGTTTGCTGAGATTTCAGGCAACTCGTAGTTTTTTGGAAGCTTGGCAGGCCCTTTCCATGAAAGTGATTCTCGCCAGTCTCTGCTTAGGCCTACATCAACAGCAAACAAACCATAGAGATAGAACTTGAAACTGCTTTATTGTGTCAAGTTCCAAAGAGCTAGCATAAACCGTGTTTGATTTAGAGTTCCAAATACATGTATCCCTAAAGGAGAAAACAGAGTGAAATCTCAAAATGAAACCGGTTACTGCCAACGAACGGTTTAACCTAGAAGAACGAAATTTGGTGAGCCAAGTGGGATTGGTGTACTGATCATTAACTGAAAGTTTCATCAAGATTGGGTGAAAAAGTGTTTGCTGAGATTTCAGGCAACTCGTAGTTTTTTGGAAGCTTGGCAGGCCCTTTCAATGAAAGTGATTCTCGCCAGTCTCTGCTTAGCGCTACATCAACAGCAAACAAACCATAGAGATAGAACTTGAAACTGCTTTATTGTGTCAAGTTTCAAAGAGCTAGCACAAACCGTGTTTGATTTAGAGTTCCAAATACATGTATCCCTATAGGAGAAAACAGAGTGAAACCTCAAAATGAAACCGGTTACTGCCAACGATCGGTTTAACCTAGAAGAACGAAATTTGGCGAGCCAAGTGGGATTGGTGTACTGATCATTACCTGAAAGTATCATCAAGATTGGGTGAAAAAGTGTTTGCTGAGATTTCAGGCAACTCATAGTTTTTTGGAAGCTTGGCAGGCCCTTTCCATGAAAGTGATTCTCGCCAGTCTCTGCTTAGGGCTACATCAACAGCAAACAATCCGTAGAGATAGAACTTGAAACTGCTTTATTGTGTCAAGTTTCAAAGAGCTAGCACAAACCGTGTTTGATTTAGACTTCCAAATACATGTATCCCTATAGGAGAATACACAGTGAAACCTCAAAATGAAACCGGTTACTGCCAACGAACGGTTTAACCTAGAAGAACGAAATTTGGCGAGCCAAGTGGGATTGGTGTACTGATCATTACCTGAAAGTATCATCAAGATTGGGTGAAAAAGTGTTTGCTGAGAATTCAGGCAACTCGTAGTTTTTTGGAAGCTTGGCAGGCCCTTTCCATGAAAGTGATTCTCGCCAGTCTCTGCTTAGGGCTACATCAACAGCAAACAAACCATAGAGATAGAACTTGAAACTGCTTTATTGTGTCAAGTTTCAAAGAGCTAGCATAAACCGTGTTTGATTTAGAGTTCCAAATACATGTATCCCTATAGGAGAAAACAGAGTGAAACCTCAAAATAAAACTGGTTACTGCCAATGATCGGTTTAACCTAGAAGAACGAAATTTGGTGAGCCAAGTGGGATTGGTGTACTGATCATTACCTGAAAGTTTCATCAAGATTGGGTGAAAAAGTGTTTGCTGAGATTTCAGGCAACTCAAAGTTTTTTGGAAGCTTGGCAGGCCCTTTCCATGAAAGTGATTCTCGCCAGTCTCTGCTTAGGGCTACATCAACAGCAAACAAACCATAGAGATAGAACTTGAAACTGCTTTATTGTGTCAAGTTTCAAAGAGCTAGCACAAACCGTGTTTAATTTAGAGTTCCAAATACATGTATCCCTATAGGAGAAAACAGAGTGAAACCTCAAAATGAAACCGGTTACTGCCAACGAACGGTTTAACCTAGAAGAACGAAATTTGGCGAGCCAAGTGGGATTGGTGTACTGATCATTACCTGAAAGTTTCATCAAGATTGGGTGAAAAAGTGT
Source organism: Ictidomys tridecemlineatus (assembly GCF_052094955.1). Taxonomy (NCBI): domain Eukaryota; kingdom Metazoa; phylum Chordata; class Mammalia; order Rodentia; family Sciuridae; genus Ictidomys; species Ictidomys tridecemlineatus. The sequence continues at coordinate 50,632 of NW_027523238.1, forward strand.
GTGCTGAGATTTCAGGCAACTCGTAGTTTTTTGGAAGCTTGGCAGGCCCTTTCCATGAAAGTAATTCTCGCCAGTCTCTGCTTAGGGCTACATCAACAGCAAACAATCCATAGAGATAGAACGTGAAACTGCTTTATTGTGTCAAGTTTCAAAGAGCTAGCACAAACCGTGTTTGATTTAGAGTTCCAAATACATGTATCCCTATAGGAGAAAACAGAGTGAAACCTCAAAATGAAACCGGTTACTGCCAACGAACGGTTTAACGTAGAAGAACGAAATTTGGCGAGCCAAGTGGGATTGGTGTACTGATCATTACCTGAAAGTATCATCAAGATTGGGTGAAAAAGTGTTTGCTGAGATTTCAGGCAACTCGTAGTTTTTTGGATGCTTGGCAGGCCCTTTCCATGAAAGTGATTCTCGCCAGTCTCTGCTTAGGGCTACATCAACAGCAAACAAACCATAGAGATAGAACTTGAAACTGCTTTATTGTGTCAAGTTTCAAAGAGCTAGCACAAACCGTGTTTGATTTAGACTTCCAAATACATGTATCCCTATAGGAGAATACACAGTGAAACCTCAAAATGAAACCGGTTACTGAAAACGAACGGTTTAACCTAGAAGAACGAAATTTGGCGAGCCAAGTGGGATTGGTGTACTGATCATTACCTGAAAGTATCATCAAGATTGGGTGAAAAAGTGTTTGCTGAGATTTCAGGCAACTCGTAGTTTTTTGGAAGCTTGGCAGGCCCTTTCCATGAAAGTGATTCTCGCCAGTCTCTGCTTAGGGCTACATCAACAGCAAACAAACCATAGAGATAGAACTTGAAACTGCTTTATTGTGTCAAGTTTCAAAGAGCTAGCACAAACCGTGTTTGATTTAGAGTTCCAAATACATGTATCCCTATAGGAGAAAACAGAGTGAAACCTCAAAATGAAACCGGTTACTGCCAAGGAACGGTTTAACCTAAAAGAACGAAATTTGGCCAGCCAAGTGGGATTCGTGTACTGATCATTACCTGAAAGTTTCATCAAGATTGGGTGAAAAAGTGTTTGCTGAGATTTCCGGCAACTCGTAGTTTTTGGATGCTTGGCAGGCCCTTTCCATGAAAGTGATTCTCGCCAGTCTCTGCTTAGGGCTACATCAACAGCAAACAAACCATAGAGATAGAACTTGAAACTGCTTTATTGTGTCAAGTTTCAAAGTGCTAGCACAAACCGTGTTTGATTTAGACTTCCAAATACATATATCCCTATAGGAGAATACACAGTGAAACCTCAAAATGAAACCGGTTACTGCCAACGAACGGTTTAACCTAGAAGAACGAAATTTGGTGAGCCAAGTGGGATTGGTGTACTGATCATTACCTGAAAGTTTCATCAAGATTGGGTGAAAAAGTGTTTGCTGAGATTTCAGGCAACTCGTAGTTTTTTGGAAGCTTGGCAGGCCCTTTCCATGAAAGTGATTCTCGCCAGTCTCTGCTTAGGGCTACATCAACAGCAAACAAACCATAGAGATAGAACTTGAAACTGCTTTATTGTGTCAAGTTTCAAAGAGCTAGCACAAACCGTGTTTGATTTAGAGTTCCAAATACATGTATCCCTATAGGAGAAAACAGAGTGAAACCTCAAAATGAAACCGGTTACTGCCAACGATCGGTTTAACCTAGAAGAACGAAATTTGGCGAGCCAAGTGGGATTGGTGTACTGATCATTACCTGAAAGTATCATCAAGATTGGGTGAAAAAGTGTTTGCTGAGATTTCAGGCAACTCGTAGTTTTTTGGAAGCTTGGCAGGCCCTTTCCATGAAAGTGATTCTCGCCAGTCTCTGCTTAGGGCTACATCAACAGCAAACAAACCATAGAGATAGAACTTGAAACTGCTTTATTGTGTCAAGTTTCAAAGAGCTAGCACAAACCGTGTTTGATTTAGAGTTCCAAATACATGTATCCCTATAGGAGAAAACAGAGTGAAACCTTAAAATGAAACCGGTTACTGCCAAGGAACGGTTTAACCTAGAAGAACGAAATTTGGCGAGCCAAGTGGGATTCGTGTACTGATCATTACCTGAAAGTATCATCAAGATTGGGTGAAAAAGTGTTTGCTGAGATTTCAGGCAACTCGTAGTTTTTGGATCCTTGGCACGCCCTTTCCATGAAAGTGATTCTCGCCAGTCTCTGCTTAGGGCTACATCAACAGCAAACAAACCATAGAGATAGAACTTGAAACTGCTTTATTGTGTCAAGTTCCAAAGAGCTAGCATAAACCATGTTTGAATTAGAGTTCCAAATACATGTATCCCTAAAGGAGAAAACAGAGTGAAATCTCAAAATGAAACCGGTTACTGCCAACGAACGGTTTAACCTAGAACAACGAAATTTGGTGAGCCAAGTGGGATTGGTGTACTGATCATTACCTGAAAGTTTCATCAAGATTGGGTGAAAAAGTGTTTGCTGAGATTTCAGGCAACTCGTAGTTTTTTGCAAGCTTGGCAGGCCCTTTCAATGAAAGTGATTCTCGCCAGTCTCTGCTTAGGTCTACATCAACAGCAAACAAACCATAGAGATAGAACTTGAAACTGCTTTATTGTGTCAAGTTTCAAAGAGCTAGCACAAACCGTGTTTGATTTAGAGTTCCAAATACATGTATCCCTATAGGAGAAAACAGAGTGAAACCTCAAATTGAAACCGGTTACTGCCAACGATCGGTTTAACCTAGAAGAACGAAATTTGGCGAGCCAAGTGGGATTGGTGTACTGATCATTACCTGAAAGTTTCATCAAGATTGGGTTAAAAAGTATTTGCTGAGATTTCAGGCAACTCGTAGTTTTTTGGAAGCTTGGCAGGCCCTTTCCATGAAAGTGATTCTCGCCAGTCTCTGCTTAGGGCTACATCAACAGCAAACAAACCATAGAGATAGAACTTGAAACTGCTTTATTGTGTCAAGTTTCAAAGAGCTAGCACAAACCGAGTTTGATTTAGAGTTCCAAATACATGTATCCCTATAGGAGAAAACAGAGTGAAACCTCAAAATGAAACTGGTTACTGCCAACGATCGGTTTAACCTAGAAGAACGAAATTTGGCGAGCCAAGTGGGATTGGTGTACTGATCATTACCTGAAAGTTTCATCAAGATTGGGTTAAAAAGTGTTTGCTGAGATTTCAGGCAACTCGTAGTTTTTTGGAAGCTTGGCAGGCCCTTTCCATGAAAGTGATTCTCGCCAGTCTCTGCTTAGGGCTACATCAACAGCAAACAAACCATAGAGATAGAACTTGAAACTGCTTTATTGTGTCAAGTTTCAAAGAGCTAGCACAAACCGAGTTTGATTTAGAGTTCCAAATACATGTATCCCTATAGGAGAAAACAGAGTGAAACCTCAAAATGAAACCGGTTACTGCCAACGAGCGGTTTAACCTAGAAGAACGAAATTTGGCGAGCCAAGTGGGATTGGTGTACTGATCATTACATGAAAGATTCATCAAGATTGGGTGAAAAAGTGTTTGCTGAGATTTCAGGCAACTCATAGTTTTTTGGAAGCTTGGCAGGCCCTTTCCATGAAAGTGATTCTCGCCAGTCTCTGCTTAGGGCTACATCAACAGCAAACAAACCATAGAGATAGAACTGCAAACTGCTTTATTGTGTCAAGTTTCAAAGAGCTAGCACAAACCGTGTTTGATTTAGACTTCCAAATACATGTATCCCTATAGGAGAAAACAGAGTGAAACCTCAAAATGAAACCGGTTACTGCCAACGAACGGTTTAACCTAGAAGAACGAAATTTGGCGAGCCAAGTGGGATTGCTGTACTGATCATTACCTGAAAGATTCATCAAGATTGGGTGAAAAAGTGTTTGCTGAGATTTCAGGAAACTCGTAGTTTTTTGGAAGCTTGGCAGGCCCTTTTCATGAAAGTGATTCTCGCCAGTCTCTGCTTAGGGCTCCATCAACAGCAAACAAACCATAGAGATAGAACTTGAAACTGCTTTATTGTGTCAAGTTTCAAAGAGCTAGCACAAACCGTGTTTGATTTAAAGTTCCAAATACATGTATCTCTATAGGAGAAAACAGAGTGAAACCTCAA
>NW_027523239.1:0-54671 GCF_052094955.1 Ictidomys tridecemlineatus
AGTCTGTCTCCCAGCCAGCTTCCTCAGGGCACTCTGGACCTCGTTGCTTCTCAGGCTGTGAATGATGGGCTTCAACATGGGGGTCACCACACAGAAGAGCACAGAGACCAGGGTGTCCATGTCCAGCCTTCTCTGGGCCTGTCATAGTGGAAGTTGGCTGTTCCATAGAAGACAACCACGACAGTGAGGGATGACGCAGAGGTGAAGAAGGCCTTTCTCCTGCCCTGGATAGAGAGAATCCCAAAAATGGCCGCCATGATGAGTGCGTAGGAGCCTGCAGTGAAGAGGCAGGGGCTCAGGCTCATCGTGGCACTGACAACGTGGAGCGCAGACTCTTTGACAGAGGTGTCTGAGAAGGAGAGCTTCAGGAGCAATGGGGTGTCACAGAAAAAGTGGCTGATCTGGTGGGGCCCACACAGAGTGAGTGTGAAGTCCAGCACCATGTGTGTGACTATATTCACCAGCCCACACAGCCAGGACCCAGTCATCAGGCCAACACAGACCTTCACACTCATGATGACTGGGTACTGAGGAGGACGGCAGGTGGCCACACAGCAGTCATACTGGCCACACAGCCAGTAAGAAGCCTTCTGTGCCAGCACTTGTCACCAAGAAGAAGATCTGGAAAAGGCAGCTGTCATTAGAAATGGCGTTCTTCTCCCAGAAGAAGTTCACCAGCAGTACTGGGAGGGTGGTGGATGTGTAGCAGACGTCCAAGAACCTCAAATTGCTGAGGAAAAAGTACATTGGAGTGTGGAGAGCAGGACTAACCCTGGTGGTCACTATTATGAGCATGTTCCCCAGGAGAGTGGTCAGGTAAATGACCAGAAAAAGCAGGAAAAACCATCCCTGTAAGTTGAAGTGGTTGGAAAATTTCAAAAAGATGAATTCAGTGACAAATGATTGATTGCTCATTTCTAATGTTGTCATAGCTACAAAACAGAGGAAAAGAGACCATGATGAGAATGGACTGAGAGCACCCCAAAAAGGCTTGTTAATCTGCAGCAACATGGCAAATAATATCAAATGAAAAGCAGCCTGGAGACTTATAACCTGTGGGACTGGTCTCAGGGAATCAGACCCATGGAGCCGCACACATTTCCAGGGGTGATGATGGGTGGGAGTAACCAGAGAATTGCTAGAAGCCAACAGAAAGCCATTCGACCTCATCATGGTGTGAAGTCATTTTTCACTGTCTCAGTAATCTCTGTCTCCTGTTGTTCTTTTATGTAAACATTGGATTTTTGGAGAAGTTCATTTTCATTGCAAATGTTAAAAAAAAAATTACAAAGCAGAGTCATTATCTGCAAAAGGAGTCGGTGTTGCCTTTATTGTTTTCCAATGTAGAGTTTTTCTCATTTTACATCAATCTTGATCTCTGTGTTCAGAAAGGCAGAAGTTAACTATTCCTGTACAATGCTGAAATTATCAGGGCCAGAGTAAAAGAGAGGAAAGAAGTTGATGAAGTGGGGTTGGACTGGCTATCTTAAGTATACAGGGTAGATCATTGGAGTAGAAGGAGAATGAGAGGGTGGAGAGGTTTGGGAAGGGAAGAAATGTGAAAGGTCTTATGCAGATCATGTTATGTGCACATGGAAGTCTACCACAGGGGACTGCACCTGTATGTATATGTAGAAAGCACCAGTCAGAAATTAACAGATAAATGACCCAAAGAAAGACCAGTAGAGAAAGGAGAATGGGGGCGGGAAAGGGAGGGAGATGGGGGGTGGGGACTGAATGGAGTAAATCAGATTCCATGCACCTAGGATCTTTTCCAAATCAACCCAACTTCTTTTTTTTTATTTTTTTTTATTGTTGGTCGTTCAAAACCTTACACAGTTCTTAATACATCATATTTCACAGTTTGATTCAAGCGGGTTATGAACTCCCAACTTTACCCCGTATACAGATTGCTGTATCACATCAGTTACCCTTCCATTGATTGACATATTGCCTTTCTAGTGTCTGATGTATTCTGTTGTCAGCCCAACTTCTATGTATAACTATTATGCTCTAATAAAAAATTTAAGAAGATGACATGATCCAGTCAGCAAAGAGTGAGATTTGAATTCTTCTTGACCAATTGTATACCTTTAATTTCTTTCTTTTGTCCAATGTCTCTGGCAATTTCAAGGATGAAGTTGAATAGAAGTGGTGAAAGAGGGGGCACCCTGTCTTCTTCCAGTTTTTAGAGTGAATGCTTTCAACCTTTCTCTACTTAGAATGATGCTGGCTTGGGTTTAGCATAGATAGCTTTTACAATGCTTTTACAAAGTTTCTTCTGTCACTAGTGTTTCTACTGTTTTGACAGGTAGGGGTGTTATATTTTGTTAAATGCTTTTTCTGCATCTATTGAGATGTTCAATAAGCTTACATCTCTCTTAAATAAACTTAATCTCTCCCCTTTGTCTAAACACTCAGATCATCTCCAGTCCTATAAATATTTTAATGAACATTTTCCTACATAAACATATGTGACCATTTCGAATTATCTCTCCAGAATAAAATTTATATCTGACATAAAAGAATTTGTTGTGCAGTTTCTATTTAAAACTAGCTAATGGGAGACATTATATTAAGTGAAATAAGCCAGACACATAAAGAAAAATAGCATCATTTCACTTTTTAGTGGAAGCTAAAAAGTTGATCTCAGAAAAGTAGGGAGTAGAGCGGTGGTTATTGAAGCCTGGGAGAGAATCACAAAAATCATTGTGAGTCTGATTTCTCAAAGACGCATGTGAAGGACTGCCTGAAACATGCCCTCTGAGTGTGGTCCGTATAAAAAATAAGAGTGAACTTCTAACAGGGTCCTCAAAAAATCTCTCTTCTCTTTTCAGTGGGCAGCAGGAGGTCCATGGGTCTGGCTTCCTAGGAGATAGCTTTCCTGTGCAAATGGGCAGGACCAGAATGGGTGGAGAATCTCAATAATCACTAGTAGACTGCATTCTAGGGGAGGGCAGTCTGGAAACAGGCCATCCAGAAGGAAATGTCTTGAGCTCTGAAAATGACAGAATCTGTGAATTTAGGAAACGGTTGTAGGTCCAATCCACTCATAACACCTACTCCCTGGGTCAGTCCACGGTTGCCACAGTTACCACAGGCCTGACCAGAACAACCCGGAGGGGGAAATGCACTCTGACCTACTGGCTTGGAGGTTTGGTCTGGGGTCAGCTGACTCATTGCTGCAGGCCTCAGATGAGGAGGGACACTGAGGTGGAAAGAAACAAGGGGGGAAGCATTCCTAGCTCATGGCAGCCAGAAGGTTGGGACGGGGGAGGGGACGGGAGGAGACAGTTTGCAGGGGACAAGATGTGATTCTTCAGGGCATGTCCCCGGCCACACTCCACCTGCCCACACTTCTCTCAGTACAGTGGGCCTTTCAGATAATTAACCCACAAAATGGATGGATCCACAGATTAGGTCATAAGTATCACAGTCTAATCATTTCACTTCTGAACACTGCTACTGTTGCTGACCCTGAGCTTTTGGTGGGGGGATACCTTATTTCTAAGCCATAATAGTACCTACAGTCCATGTGCTTTGGTTAGAATTTCTTCATGTAGTCTGGGAGAGTAATTGGGTGCCAAAACAAGATTAAAAGGAAATGTCTGGTAACTGAAGATGTGACATTTGGAGCTTGAGGAAAAGCTCTGAAGAGGAGCCCTGGGTGGAGCACTTTAAAGTTCTGGTGACAAGGACACAAGAGGAGACCTTGTCTGTGGGGTAGCAGAGTGGCAGTGGTATCACTCATTAAAACATAAAAAAAAATGAGAAGGACCGTGTCTGGGGAGAGGAAAGGAGGTTGGGCCTGGAGTCTGGGTACTTGCGGGGTCTCCCCAAGGAGATTCCAGGAGGCAGCGGAACAGGTTCCCAGGAGATAGGCCTGGGAGTCATGGCTTAGAGTGACTGTGGAAGTCACAGGTGCTCATAAAGCCAAAAGAGAGCAGGGTGAGGAGAGAGGGCCTGATGGACTGTGCGGAAAAGAAAGTTTCCAGAAGATGGCTCACCAGCTATCAGCAATCATTCTGCACAACAGTGTCAAACATCTGCTCTCTGTACCAGACCTTCTGCACCCCAGTCAAAAACCTCTGCTCTCTATACCAGTCCTTCTGCACCCCAGTCTCCAACCTCTGGGCCTTGCCAAAATCCTTCTCCAACCCAGTATCCAAGTTCTGCTCTCTGAAACACTCCTTCTTCACCCCAGTTGCGAACATCTGCTCTCTGCAACACTCCTTCTGCACCTCAGTATGAACACTTTGCTCTCTGCAAAAATCATTCTGAACCCCAGTGTCCAACCTCCACTCTCTACAAGTCCTTCTACACCTCAGTCTCCAAACTCTTCTCTCTATAATATCCTTCTGCATCACAGTCTCCAAACTGTGATATATGTAACAGGCCTACTGCACCCCAGTCTCCAACCTCTGGTCCCTGCAAGAATCCTTCTGCACCCCAGTCTTTAAGTTCTGCTCTCTGAAAGAGTCCTTCTACACCCCACTCTCGAACATCTGCTCTCTGCAACAGTCCTTCTGCACCTAAGTCTGAAAACTCTGCTCTCTTCAAAAATTATTTTGCAACCCACTCTCAAAACTCTGCTCTCTGTAACATTCCTTCTGCACCTCAGTCTCCATACTCTGCTCTCTTTAATATCATTCTGGACCTCAGTCTATAAACTGTGGTATCTGTAACAGCCCTTCAGCAACCCAGTCTCTAACCTCTGCTCTCTGTAACAGGCCTTCAGCACCCCAGTCTCCAACTTCTTCTCTCTGAAACGATCATTCTGCACCCCAGTCTCCAAACTCTGCTCTCTGTAACAGTCGTTCTGCACCCCAGTATCCAACCTCTGCTCTCTGTAACAAATCTTCTGCACCTCAGTCTCAAAAATCTGCTCTCTGCAACAGTTCTTCTTCACCCCAGTCTCCAACCTCTGTTCTCTGCAACAGTCCTTCTGCACCCCAGTCTCCAACCTCTGCTCTCTGTAACAGTCCTTCTATACCGCAGTCTCCAAACTGTGCTCTCTGTAAAGGTCGTTCCGCACCCCAGTGTCCAAACTCTGCTATGTGTATCAGTAGTTCTGCAACCCAGTCTCCAAACTCTGCTGTCTGTAACAGTCCGTATGCACCTCATTCTTCAACCTCTGCTCTCTGAAACAGTCGTTCTGCACCCTAGTCTCAAATCTATTCTCTCTGCAACATTTCTTCTGCACCCCAGTCTCCAACCTGTGCTCTCTGTAACTGTTTGTCTGCACCCCAGTCTTTAACCTCTGCTCTCTGTAAGACCATTCTGCACCTCAGTCTCCAACCTCTGCTCTCTGCAATGATACTTCTGCACCCCAGTGTTCAAACTCTGCTCTCTGTAACAGTTCTTCTGCACCTAAGTTTCTAACCTCTGCTCTCTCTAACAATCTTTCTGAAACTCAGTATCCAACCTCTGCTCTCTGTAACAGTCTTTCTGGACCTCAGTATCCAACCTCTGCTCTCTGTAACAATCCTTCTGCACCTCAGACTTCAACCAATGCTCTGTATAACTGGCCTTCTTCACCGCAGTCTCCAACCTCTGCTCTCTGTAAGAGTTCTTCTGCACCCAGTCTCCAAGCTCTACTCTCTGTAACAGTCCTGCTGCACCCAAGTCAAAACTCTGCACTCTATAACAATCCTTCTGAACCCCAGTCTTAAAACTCTGCTCTCTTTAACAGTTCTTCTGAACCAGAATCTCCAAACTCTTCTCTCTGTAACACTTTTTAATGCACCCCAGTCTCCATCCTCTGCTCTCTGTAAGAATCCTTCTATACCCCAGTCTCCAAGCTCCACTCTCTGTAAAAGTCCTTCTGCAACTCAGTCTCCAAACTCTGCTCTCTGTAACGATCCTTTTGCAACTCAGTCTCCAACCTCTGCTCTCTGTAACAGTCCTTCTTCACCCCAGGCTCCAATATCTCCTCTCTGCAATGGTCCTTCTGCACCCCAGTCTCAAAAATCTGCTCTCTGTAACAGTCCGTCTGTACTGCAGTCTCCAACCTCTTCTCTCTGTAATGGTCCTTCTGCACCCCAATTGCCATCCTCTTCTTTTTGTAATAGTCCTTCTGCCCCTCAGACTATAACTTATGCTCTCTGTAACAGTCCTTCTGCACCTCAGTTTGAAACCTCAGCTCTCTTCATCGGTCCTTCTGCACCCCAGTCTCCAAACTCTCTTCTCTGCTACAGTTTTTCTGCACCCCCGTGTCCAAACTCTGCTTTCTTTATCAGTTCTTCTGTACCCCAGTCTCCAACCTCTGCTCTCTGTAACAGTCCTTCTGCACCTCAGTCTACAACCTCTGCTCTCTGTAACAGTCCTTCTGCACCCTAGTATCCAACCCGTACTCTCTGCAACATTTCTTCTGCACCCTAGTCTTCAACCTGTGCTCTCTGTAAGTGTCCTTCTGCACCCCAATATCCAACATCTGCTCTCTGTAGGTATCGTTCTTCACCAAAGTCTCCATCCTCTGCTCTCTGCAATGATCCTTCTTCACCCCAGTCTTCAAACTCTGCTCTCTGTAACAGTCCTTATGCAGCTCAGTCTCCAACCTATGCTCTCAGTAAGATCCTCCTGCACACCAGTATACAACATCTGCTCTCTGAAACCATCCTTTAGAACCCCAGTCTCCAAACTCTGCTCCCTGTAACAGTCCTTCTGTACAGCAGTCTCTAAACTCTGCTCTCTGTAAAGGTCCTTCTACACCCCAGTCTCCAACCTCTGCTTTCTGTATTAGTCTTTCTGCACCCCAGTCTTCAAACTCTGCTCTCTGTAATATTTCTTCTGCACACCAATCTCAAATCTCTGCTCTCTGTAAAACACCTTCTGCACTCCAGTTTCCACCCTCTGATCTGTGTAACAATTCGTCTGGACAGCAGTCTACAACCTCTGCTCTCTACAACGTTCTTTCTGCTCCTCAGTCTCCAAACTCTACTCTCTGTAAAAGTACTTCTGCACCTCAGTCTCCAAACTCTGCTCTCTGTAAGATCCTTCTGCAACACAGTCTCCAAACTCTGCTCTCTGTAAAAGTCCTTCTGCACCCGAGTCTCCAAACTCTGCTCTCTGTAACTGGCCTTCTGCACCCCAGTCTCCAAACTCTGCTCTCTGTAACAGTCCTTCTGTACGCAGTCTCCAACCTCTTCTCTCTGTAACAGTCCTTCTGCACCCCAATTGCCAACCTATTCTTTCTGTAATAGCTCTTTTGCCCCTCAGACTACAACGTATGCTCTCTGTAACAGTCCTTCTGCACCTCAGTCTGAAACCTCTGCTCTCTGCAACGATCCTTCTGTACCCCAGTCTCCGAAATATGCTATCTGTAAAAGACCTTCTGCACCCCAGTCTCATACCTCTGCTCTCTGTAAAAGGCCTTCTGCACCCCAGTCTCCATACTCTGCTCTCTGTAACAGTCCTTCTTCACACCAGGATCGAACATCTGCTCTCTGCAACAGTCTTTATGCACCTCAGTCTGAAAACGCTGCTCTCTGCAACAATTTTTCTGAATCCCAGTTTTAACCTCTGCTCTTGTAACACTACTTATGCACCTCCATCTATAAAATGCTCTCTGTATGATCCTTCTGCAACCCAGTCTCGAAATTGTGCTATCTGTAACAGTATTTCTGCAACCCAGTCTCCAATCTCTGCTCTATGCAACAGTCCTTCTGAACACCAGTCTCCAACCTCTACTCTCTGTAAGATCCTTCTACACTACAGTCTCCAACCTCTGATCTCTGTAACAGTCCTTGTACACCCCAGTTTCCAACTTCTGCTCTATGCAACAGTCCTTCTGCACCCAGTTCTCCAATCTCTATGCTCTGTAAGATCCTTCTGCACCGCAGTCTCCAAACTCTGCTCTCTGTAACAGTCCTTCTGCACCCCAGAATCCAACCTCTTCTCTCTGCAACAGTCCTCCTGAAACCCAGTCTCCAAACCCTACTCTCTGTAAGATTCTTCTGCACTGCAATCTCTAAACTCTGTTCTCTGCAACAGTCCTTCTGCACCCCGGTCTCAAACCTGTGCTCTTTGTAACAGTCCTTCTGTACTGCAGGCTCCAACGTCTGCTCCCTGTAACAATCCTTCTGCACCCCAGTTTCTTACCTCTGCTCTCTGCAACAGTCCTTCTCCACCCCAATCTCCAACCTCTGCTCTCTGCAACATTTCTTCTACACACAGTCTACAAACTGTGCTCTCTGTAACTGTCATTCTGCACCCCAGTCTAAAACCTGTGCTCTCTGTAATGATCCTTCTGTACCAGAGTCTCCAACCTCTGCTCTCTGCAGCGATCCTTCTGCACCCCAGTCTCTAACCTCTGCTCTCTGCAACAGTCCTTCTGCACCCCAATCTCCAACCTATTCTCTCTGCAACATTTCTTCTACACACAGGTCTCCAAACTGTTCTCTCTGTAACTGTCATTCTGTACCCCAGTCTAAAACCTGTGCTTTCTGTAATGATCCTTCTGTACCAGAGTCTCCAACCTCTGCTCTCTGCAGCGATCTTTCTGCACCCCAGTCTCCAACCTGTGGTCTCCGAAACTGTCTTTTTGACCCCAGTCTTCAACCTCTGCTCTCTGTAAAGATCCTTCTTCACCTCAGTCTCCAACCTCTGCTCTCTGCAACAATCCTTCTACACCTCAGTTTCCAACCTCTGCTCTCTGTAACAGTCCTTCTGCACCTCAGTCTCCAACCTCTGCTCTTAGTACCGATCCTTCTGTACCTCAGTCTCCAACCTCTGCTCTATATAACAGTCCTTCTGCAACTCAGTCTCCAACATCTGCTCTCTGTAACAGTCCTTCTGCACCCCAGTCTCCAGACTCTGCTCTCTGTAACAGTTCTTCTGCACCCCAGTCTCGAAACTCTGCTCTCCGTAACAGTCCTTCTGCACCCTAGTCTCCAAACCCTGCTCTCTGTAACAATCCTTGTGCACTCCAGTCTCCAAACTCGGCTCTCTGTACAGTTTTTCTGCACCACAATCTCCAAACTCTGCTCTCTGTAACACTCTTTCTGCACCCCAGTCTCCATCCTCTGCTCTCTGCAACAGTTCTTCTGCACCTCAATCTCTGATCTCTTCTCTCTGTAACAATCCTTATGCACCTCTTTCTCCAACGTCTGCTCTCTAAAATAGTCCTTCTGCAACCCAGTCTTTGACATCTGCTCTCGGCAACGGTCCTTCGGCAACCAAGACTCCAAACTCTGCTCTCTGTAACAGTCCTTCTGTACCGCAGTCTCCAGCCTCTTCTCTCTATAACGGTCCATCTTCACAACAATTGCCAACCTCTGCTTTCTGAAAAAGTCCTTCTGCACCTCAGACTCCAACCTTCTTAGCCTCAGTGTGAAACTTCTGCTCTCTGCAACAATCCTTCTTAACCCCAGTCTCCAAACTGTGCTATCTATAAAAATTCTTCTGAACCCCAGTCTCCAACATCTGCTCTCTGTAACAGGTCTTCTGCAAAACAGTCTCCAAACTGTGCTCTCTGTAACAGGCCTTCGGCACCCCAGTTTCCAACCTCTGCTCTCTCCAATGATCATTCTACATCCCAGTCTCCAAAGTCTGTTCTCTGTAAGATCCTTCTGCACGCTGTTCTCCAAACTTTGCTCTCTGTAACAGTCATTGTGCATCTCAGTCTCCAACCTCACCTCTCTGCAATGGCCCTTCTGTACCTCAGTATCCAACCTCTGTTCTCTGCAGCTGTCCTTCTGCACCCCAGGCTACAAACTCTGTTCTCTTTAACAGTCCTCTTGCACCTCAGTCTCTAAACTCTACTTTCTGTATCAGTTATTCTGCATCCCAGTCTAAAACCTCTGCTCTCTGTATCAGTCCTTCTGCACCCCAGTGTCCAACCTCTGCTCTCTGCAAAAGTCCTTCTACGCCAGTCTCCAACATCTGCTCTCTGCAAGGATCTTTCTGCACCCCAGTCTTCAACGTCTGCTCTCTGCAACAGTCCTTCTAACCCCAGTCTGCAACCTCTGCTCTCTGCAAAAGTTCTTCTGCACCACATTCTCCAAACTCTGCTCTCTGCAACATTTCTTCTGCACCCCAGTCTCTAACCTGTGCTCTCTGTAACGATCCTACTGCACCCAGGTCTCCAAACTCTGCTCTCGGTAGCGATCCTTCTGCACCTCAGTCTCCAACGTCTGCTCAAGGCAAAGATTTTTCTGCATCCCAGTCGCCAAACTCTGCACTCTGTAACAGTCCTTCTGCACATCAGTGTCCAACCTCTGCTCTCTGTAGCGATCCTTTTGCACCTCATCTCCAAACTCTGCTCTCTGTAACAGGCCTTCTGCACCACAGTCTCCAACCTCTGATCTCTGTAACAGTTCTTCTGATCCCCAATCTCCAAACTCTTCTCTCTGTAACACTCCTTCTGCACCCCAGTCTCCATCCTCTGCTCTCTGTAAGAATTCTTTGACACCCATGTCTCCAACCTCTCCTCTCTGTAAAAGTCCTCCTGCACCTCAGTCTCCAACCTCTGCAATTTATAACGGTCTTTCTGCACTCAAATCTCCAAATTCTACTCTCTGAAACAATCCTTCTGCACCTCAGTCTCCAAACTCTGCTCTCTCTAACAGTCCTTCCGCACCCCAGTCTCCAACATCTGCTCGCTGCAATGGTCCTTCTGCACCCCAGTCTCCAAACTCTGCTCTCTGTAAGAATCCTTCTGCACCCCAGTCTCCACCCTCTTTTCTCTGCAACAGTCCTTCTGCATCACGGTCTCCAAACTTTGCTCTCTGTAAAGTCCTTTTTTTCTGGAGTCTTCAAACTCTTCTCTTTGTAACGGTCCTTCTTAACCCCAGTCTCCAACCTCTGCATTCTGTATCAGTTCCTATGCACCCCAGGCTCCAACCTCTGCTCTGTGTATCAGTCCTTTTGCACCTCAGTCTCCAACCTCTGTTCTCTGCAGCAGTCCTTTTACACCCCAGGAACCAAACTCTTCTCTGTGTAACGATCCTTTTGCACCTTAGTTTCCAACCTCTTCTCTCTGCAACGGTACTTCTGCACTCCAGTCTCAAACCTCTACTCTCTGCATCAGTCCTTATGCACCCAAGTCTCCAAACTCTGCTTTCTGCAACATTTATTCTCCACCCCACTCTCAAACCTGTGCTCTCTGTAACTGTCCTTCTGCAACTCAGTCTCCATCCTCTGCTCTCTCTAACAGTCCTTCTGCACCCCATTCTTTAACGCCTGCTCTCTGCAACGATCCTTCTTCTACCCAGTCTCCAACCTCTGCTCTCTGTAATAGTCCTTTTGTATCGCAGTCTCAAACCTCTTCTCTTTGTAACGGTCCATTTGCACCCCAATTACCAACCTCTGCTTTCTATATCAGTCCTTCTGGACCTCAGAATTCAACCTCTCCTCTCTGTAACAGTCCTTCTAAGAATCAGTCTGAAAGCTCTGCTCTCTGCATTGATCCTTCTACACCCCAGTCTCCAAACTGTGCTATCTATAAAAATCCTTTTGCACCCAAGTCTCCAACCTCTGCTCTCTGTAACAGGTCTTCTGCAACCCAGTTTCCAAACTCTGCTCTCTGCAACATGCCTTCTGCCCCTCAGTCTCCAACCTCATCTCTCTGCAACGGATTTCTGCACCCCTGTCTCCAACTTCTGTTCTCCGCAACAGTCCTTCTGCACCCCAGGCTACAAAATCTGTTCTCTGTAACAGTACTTCTATACCCTAGACTACAAACTCTACTTTCCGTATCAGTTATTCTGCACCCCAATGTAAAACCTCTGCTCTCTGTAACAGTCCTACTGCACCTCAGTCTCCAACATCTGCTCTCTAAAACAGTCCTTCTGAACCCCAGTCTCCAACCTCTGCTCTCTGCAACAGTCCTTCTACACCCCAGTCTCCAACCTCTGCTCTCTACAACAGTCCTTCTGCACCCCAGTCTCCAAACTCTGCTCTCTGCAACAGTCCTTCTACACCAAAGTCTCCAACATCTGCTCTCTGCTACAGTACTTCTGCATCCCAGTCTCCAACGTCTGCACTCTGCAATGTTACTTCTTCACCCCAGTCTCCAAATTGTGCTCTCTGTAACTATCCTTTTGCACCCTTGTTTCCAAACTCTGCTCTCTTTAGCGATCCTTCTGCACCTCAGTCTCCAACCTCTGCTCTCTGCAACGATCCTTCTGAACCCCAGTCTTCAAACTCTTCTCTCTGCAACAGTCCTTTTGCACCCTATACTCCAAGCTCTGCTCTCTGTAACAGTCCTTCTGAACATCAGTGTCAAAAATCTGCTATCTGTAACAATCCTTCTGAACCTCAGTCTCCAACCCCTGCTCTCTGTAACGATCCTTTTGCACCTCATCTCCAAACTCTGCTGCTCTTTGTAACAGGCCTTCTTCACCACAGTCTCAAAACTCTGCTCTCTGTAACAGTTCTTCTGAACCGCAATCTCCAAACTCTGCTCTCTGTAACACTCCTTCTGCACCCCAGTCTCCATCCTCTGCTCTCTGTAAGAATCCTTTGACACCCCAGTCTCCAACCTCTCCTCTCTTTAAAAGTCTTTCTGCACCTTAGTATCTAAACTCTGCAATCTGTAACGGTCTTTCTGCACCCCAGTCTCCAACCTCTACTTTCTGAAATGATCTTTCTTCACCTCAGTCTCCAACCTCTGCTGTCTGTGACAGTCCTTCTTCACCCCAGTCTCCAACCTCTTCTCTCTGCAACGATCCTTCTGCACCTCAGTCTCAAAACTCTGCTCTCTGCAACAGTCCTTCTGCATACCAGTCTCCAGACTTTGCTCTCTGGAAGATCCTTTTTCATCCAAGTCCCCAAACTCTGCTCTCTGTAGCAGTGCTTATGCACCCCAGTATCCAAACTCTGCTCTCTGTAAAAGTTCTTCTGCCCCCCAGTCTCCACCTCTGCTCTCTGTAACAATCCTTCTGCACCTCAGTCTCCAACGTTTGCTCTTTGTAACAGTTCTTCTCAATCCCAGTGTCCAACATCTGCTCTCTGCAACGGTCCTTCTACACCCCAGTCTCCAAACTCTGCTCTCTGTAACAGTCCTTCTGTACTGCAGTCTCCAACCTCTTCTCTCTATAAGGGTCCGTCTACACGCGAATTGCCAACCTCTGCTTTCTGTAACAGTCCTTCTGAACCGCAGATTCCAAACTCTGCTCTGTGTATAAGTCCTTCTAAGCCTCAGTCTGAAACCTCTGCTCTCTGCAACGATCCTTCTGCACCCCAGTGTCCAAACTGTGCTATCTGTAACAATCCTTCTGCACCCCAGTCTCCAAATTCTGCTCTCTGTAACAGGCCTTCTGCACCCCAGTCTTTAACCTTTTCTCTCTGCAACAATCCTTCTGCACCCCAGTCGCCAACCTCTGCTCTCTGAAACAATCGTTCTGCACCTCAGTTTTCAACGTCTGCTCTCTGTAACAATCCTTCTGCAATTCAGACTCCAACCTCTGCTCTCTGTGACAGCCCTTCTGCACCCCAGTTTCCAACCTCAGTTCTCTGCAACAGTCCTTCTGAACCCCAGGCTTAAAACTCTGCTCTCTGTAACAGTTCTTTTGTTCTGCAGTCTCGAACCTCTGCTGTCTGTCACGGTCCTTCTGCACCCCAGACTCCAAACTCTACTTACCATATCAGTTATTCTGCACCCCAGTCTCCAGCCTCTGCTCTCTGTGACAGTCCTTCTACATCTCAGTCTGTAACCTCTGCTCTCTGCAACAGTCCTTCTGCACCCCAGTCTCCATCCTCTTCTCTCTGCAACAGTCCTTCTACACCCCAGTCTCAAACGATTGCTCTTTGCAACGATCCTTCTGCACCCCAGTCTCCAAACTCTTTTCTCGGTAACAGGTTTTCTGCACCTCAATCTCCAAATTTTGCTCTCAGTAACACTCCTTCTGCACCCCAGTCTCCACGCTCTAATCTCTGTAACAATCTTTCTGGACCTCAGTCTCCCACCTCTGCTCTCTACAACAGTCTTTCTGCTTCTAACTCTCCAACCTCTACTCTGTATAAAAGTCCTTCTGCACCTCAGTCTCCAAAATCTGCTCTCTGTAAGATCCTGCTGAAATCCATTCTTAAAACTCTGCTCTCTGTAACAGGCCTTCTGCACCCCAGTCTCCAACCTGTGCTCTTTTCAACGATCCTTCAGCACCCCAGGATTCAATATCTGCTCTGTGCAGCAGTCCTTCTGCACCTCAGTCTGAAAACTGTGCTCTCTGCACCAATCGTTCTGCACCTCAGTTTCAAAACTTGCTCTCTGTAACAAAACTTCTGAACCTCAGACTCCAAAATGCTCTCTATAAGATACTTCTGCAACCCAGTCTCGAAAATGTGGTATATGTAACAGTGCTTCTGCACCCCAGGCTCTAAACTCTGCTCTCTGTAACAGACCTTCTGCACCCCACTCTTCAAACTCTGCACTCTGTAACAGGCTTTCTGCAACCCAGACTCCAACCTCTTCTCTCTGCAACGATTCTTCTTCACCTCAGTCTCCATCCTCTGCTCTCTGCAACAGTCCTTCTCCTCTCAAGTCTCCAACCTCTGCTCTCTGTAAAAATCCTTCTGCAACTCAGTCTTTAAACTCTGATCTCTGCAAAGTTCTTCTGCATCCCAGTCACCAACATCTGTTCTCTGCATCAGTCCTTCTGCACCTAAGTCTCCAACCTTTGCTATCTGTAACAGTCCTTCTGTACCGCAGTCTCCAACCTCTTCTCTCTGTAACGGTCCTTCTGCACCCCAGTCTCCAACCTTGGCTCTCAGTAACAGTCCTTCTGCACCCCAGTCTCAAACTTCTGCTCTCTGCAACATTTCTTCTGCACCCCAGTCTCCATCTGTGCTATCTGTAACTGTCCTTCTGCACCCCAGTCTCCAACCTGTGCTCTCTGTAACGATCTTACTGCATCACAGTCTGAAATCTCTGCTCTCTGCAACCATCCTTCTGGCCCTCAGTCTCCAACCTCTGCTATCTGAAATGATCCTTCTGCACCCCAGTCTTCAACCTCTGTTATCTGTAGGAGTCCTTCTGCACTTCAGTCTCAAACCTCTGCTCTCTATAACAATCCTTCTGCACCTCAGTCTCCAAACTCTGCTCTCTGTAACAGTCCTTCTGCACTTCAGTATCCAACCTCTGCTCTCTGTATAAGTCCTTCTGCACCTCAGTCTCCAAACTTCGCTCTCTGTAATAGTCCTTCTGCACCCCAGTCTCGAACCTCTGCTCTCTGTAACAATCTTTCTGCATCTTAGTTTCCAACGTCTGCTCTCTGTACAAGGTCTTCTGCACCCCAGTCTCCAAACTCTGCTCTCTGTAACAGGTTTTCTGATCCCCAGTATCCAAACTTTTCTCTCTATAACGGTCCTTCTGCACGCCAATTGCCAACCTCTACTTTCTGTAACAGTCCTTCTGCACCTAAGATTTCAACCTCTGCTCTCTGTAACAGTCCTTCCTAGCCTCAGTCTGTAACCTCTGTTTTCTGCAACAATAATTATGCACCCCAGTCTCCAAATTGTGCTATCTGTAACAATCTTTCTGCACCCCAGTCTCCAACCTCTGCTCTCTGTACAAGGTCTTCTGCACCCCAGTCTCCCAACTCTGCTCTCTCTAACAGGTTTTCTGCACCCCTGTCTCCAAACTTTTCTCTCTGCAATGATCCTTCTGCATCTTTGTCTCCAAACTCTGCTCTCTGTAACAGTCCTTCTGAACCCCAGTATCCAAACTCTGCTTTCTGTAAAAGTCGTTCTGCACCTCCGTCTCCAACCTTTGCTCTTTGTAATGGTCCTTTTTCACCCCAGTATTCAACCTCTGCTCTCTGTAAAAATTCTTCTGCACCCCAGTCTCCAACCTCTGCTCTCTGTAACAGGCCTTCTGCACCCCAGTCTTCAACCTCTGCTCTCTGTAACAGGCCTTCTTCACCTCAGTCTTCAACCTGTGCTCTCTGCAATGATCATTCAGCACCCCAGGATCCAATATCTGCTCTCTGAAACAGTCCTTCTTCAACTCAGACTCCAACCTCAGCTCTCTGTAACAGTCCTTCTAAGCCTCAGTCTGAAAGTTCTGATCTCTGCAACGATCCTTCTGCACCCCAGTCTCCAAACTGTACTATCTGTAACAATCCTTCTGCACACAAGTCTTCAACCTCTTCTCTCTACCAGGTTTTTTGCACCCCAGTCTCCAAACTCTGCTCTCTGTAACAGGCCTAATGCACACCAGTCTCCAACCTCTTCTCTCTGCAATGATCCTTCTGCACCTCAGTCTCCAACCTCTGCTCTCTGCAACAGTCCTTCTGCACCCCAGTCTCCGACCTCTGCTCTCTGTAAGATCCTTCTTCACCCCGGTTTCCAAACTTTGCTCTCTATAACAGTCCTTCTGAACCTCAGTTTCCAACCTCTGCTCTCTGCAAAGGTCCTACTGAACCCCAGAATCCAACCTCTGTTCTCTGCAACAGTCCTTCTGCATCCCAGGTTCAAAACACTTTTTTCCATATCAGTTATTCTGCACCCCAGTCTCCAAACTCTGCTCTCTGTAACAGTCCTTCTGCACCCCAGTTTCAAACCTCTGCTCTCTGCAAAAGTTCTTCTGCACCTCAGTCTCCACCTTCTGCTCTCTGCAACATTCCTTCTGCACCCCAGTATCCTAGCTCTGCTTCCTAAAAATCCTTCTGCACCTCAGTCTCCACCTTCTGATCTCTGCAACATTCCTTCTGCACCCCAGTATCCTAGCTCTGCTTCCTAAAAATCCTTCTGCACCTCAGTCTCCAAACTCTGCTCTCCGAAACAGTCTTTCTTCACCCCAGTCTCAAACTTCTGCTCTGTGCAAAAGTCCTTCTACACACCAGTCTTCAACATCTGCTCTCTGCAACTATCATTCTGCATCCAAGTCTCCAACGTCTGCTCTCTGCAACAGTCCTTTTTCACCCCAGTCTCCAACCTCTGCTCTCTGCTACAGTCCTTCTGCACCCCAGTCTCCAATATCAGCTTTCTGTATCAGTTCTTCTTCACCCCAGTCTCCAACATGGGCTCTCATTAACAGTCCTTCTGCACCCCAGTCTCAAACTTCTGCTCTCTGCAACATTTCTTCTGCACCCCAGTCTCCATCTGTGCTCTCTGTAACTGTCCTTCTGCACCCCAGTTTCCAACCACTGCTCTCTGTAACGATCTTACTGCATCACAGTCTGAAACCTCTGCTCTCTGCAACCATCCTTCTGTCCCTCAGTCTCCAACCTCTGCTCTCTGAAATGATCCTTCTGCACTCCAGTCTTCAACGTCTGTTCTCTGTAGGAGTCCTTCTGCACTTCAGTCTCAAACCTCTGCTCTCTATAACAATCCTTCTGCACCCCAGTCTCCAACCTCTGTTCTCTGCATCAGTCCTTCTGCCCCACAGTTTTTAACATCTGCTCTCAGTTAAAGTCCTCTTGTACCGCAGTCTCCAACCTTTGTTCTCTGTAATGGTACTTCTGCACCCCAGTCTCCAACGTCTGCTTTTTTTATCAGTTCTTCTGCACCAGTTTCCAACCTCTGCTCTCTAAAAAAGTCCTTCTGCACCGCAGTATCCACCTTCTGCTCTCTGCAACATTTCTTCTGAACCCCAGTCTCCATCTGTGCTCTCTGTAACTGTCCTTCTGCACCCCAGTCTTCATCCTCTGCTCTCTGTTAAGATCGTTCTGCACCAAAGTCTCAAACTTCTACTCTCTCCAAAGATCCTTCTGCAAGTCAGTCTCAAAACTCTGCTCTCTCCTATGATCCTTCTGCACCCCAGTCTCCAACTTCTGCTCTCTGTTACAGACCTGCTGCACCCCAGTTTCTATCCTCTTCTCTCTGCAACGACCCTCTGCACCTCAGTCTCTAACCTCTGCGCTCTGCAACATTTCTTCTGCACCCCAGTCTCCAAACACTTTACTTTGCAATAGTCCTTCTGCACCCTAGTCTCCAAACTCTGCTCTCCATAACAGTCCTTCTGTACTGCAGTCTCCAAACTCTGCTTTCAGTAAGGTTTCTTCTGCACCCCAGTCTCCAACCTCTGCTCTCTCTAAAAGTCTTTCTGCAACTCAGTCTCCAACCTCTGCTCTCTGCAACAGTCCTTCTGCAACTCAGTCTCCAACCTCTGCTCTCTGCAACAGTCCTTCTTCACCCCAGTCTCAAACATCTGCTCTCTGCAACAGTTTTTCTACAGCCAAGTCTCCAACCTCTACTCTCTGCAACGATCCTTCTGCACCCCAGTCTCCAACGTTGGCTCTCTGCAAGAGTCCTTCTGCACCCCAGTCTCCAACATGTGTTCTCTATAAGATCCTTCTGCACCCCAGTTTTCGAACTGTACTCTCTGGGACATTCCTTCTGCACACCAGTCTTTAAGCTCTACTCTCTGTAACAGTCCTTCTGCACCCTAGTCTCCAAACTCTACTCTCTGCAACATTTTTTCTTCCACCCAATCTCCAACCTGTGCTCTCTCTAACTGTCCTTTTGAACCCCTGTCTCCAACATTTGCTCTTAGTAACAATCCTTCTGCATCTCAGTCTCATACCTCTGCTCTCTGTAACAGTTCTTCTGCACCCCAATCTCCAAACTCTGCTCTCTGTAACAGTCCTGCACCTCAGTCTCCAAACTCAGCTCTCTGTAACAGGCCTTCTCCACCCCAGTCTCCAACCTTTACTCTCGGGGTCAACCTTCTGCACCCCAGTATCTTACCTCTGCACACTGTAACAATCCTTCTGCACCTCAGTCTCCCACCTCTCCTCTCTGCAACGGTCCTTCTGCACCCCAGTCTCCAAACTCTACTCTCTGCAACAGTTCTTCTATACCTTAATCTCCAACCTCTACTCTCTGCAACAGTCCTACTGCACCCCAGTCTCCAGCATCTGATCTCTGCAACAGTTCTTCTCCACCCCAGTCTGCAACCACTGCTCTCTGTAACAGACATTCTGTACTGCAGTTTTCAATCTTCTCTCTGTAACAGTCCTTCTGCACCCCAATCTGCAACCTCTGCTCTCTGCAAGAGTCCTTCTACACCTAAGTCTCCAACCTCTTCTCTCTGCAAAAGTCCTTCTTCACCTCAATCTCCAAACCCTGCTCTTAGCAACTGTCTTTCTGCACCTCAGTCTACTACATCTACTCTCTGTAACAGTCCTTCTGCACCTCAGTCTCCAACCTCTTCTCTGTGTAAGATCCTTCTGAAAACCAGTCTCCAAACTCTGCTTTCTATAACAGTTCTTCTGCACCCCAGTCTCCCAACTCTGATCTGTGTAACAGGCCGTTTGCACCCAAGTCTCTAACCTCTTCTCTCTGTAACACTTTTTCGGCACCCCAGTCTCCACACTCTGCTCTCTTCAATGATCCTTCTGCACCCAAGGCTCCAAACTCTGCTCTCTGCAACACTCCTTCTGCACCCCAGTTTCCAAACTCTTCTCTCTGTAAGATCCTTCTGCACCCCAGTGTCCAAACTCTTCTCTCTGTAACAATCCTTCTGCACCCCAGTCTCCAAACTCTGCTCTCTGCAAGTGTCCCTCTGCACAGAAGTCTCCAATCTCTGTTCTCCACAACAGTTCTTTTGTACCACAGTCTTTAACCTCTATTCTCTTTAAGGGTCCTTCTTCACTCCAATCCTCAACCTCTGCTTTCTGTATCAGTCCTTCTGCAACACAGTCTCCAAACTCTGATCTGTGTAACAGGCCGTTTGCACCCAAATCTCTAAAATCTTCTCTCTGTAACAGTTCTTCTGCACCCCAGTCTCCAAAATCTGCTCTCTGCCACAGCCCTTCTAGACCCCAGTATCCAACCTCTGCTTTCTTTAACAGTCCTTCTGTACTGCAGTCTCCAAACTCTGCTCACTGTAAGGATCCTTCTGCTCCCCAGTCTCCAAACTCTGCTTTCTGTATCAGTTTTTCTTAACCCCAGTCTCCAAACTCTGCTCTCTGTAACTTTTTTTTATGAACGTCAGACTCCAACCTCTCTCTGCAACAGTTTTTCTGCGTCCCAATCTCCAACTTCTGCTCTTTTCAACAGTCCTTCTGCACCTCAGTGTCTAACCTCTGCTCTCTGTAAGATGCTTCTGAAACCCTGTCTCCAACCTCTGCTTTCTGAAATGGTCCTTCTGCACCCAAGTCTTCAACCTCTGTTCTCTACAACAGTCATTGTGCACCTCACTCTGCAAACTCTGCTCTCTGCAACAGTCTTTCTGCACCCGGGTCTCTAAACTCTGCTCTCTGTAGCAGACTTTTTGCACCTCAGACTCAAACCTCTGCTCCCTGCAACAGTCCTTTTGACCCTCAGTGTCCGAATTCTTCTCTCGAAAGATCCTTCTGAAACCCAGTTTCCAACCTCTGCTTTCTGCAATGGTCTTTCTGCACCCCAGTCTCCAACCTCTGTTCTCTACAACACTTATTCTGTACCCCAGTCTTCAACCTCTGTTCTCTGTAAGGTTTCTTCTGCACCCCAGTCTCCAACCTCTGCTTTCTGTATCAGAAATTCTGCACCAGATTCTCCAAACTCTGCTCTCTGTAACAGTCCTTCTGCACCTCAGTCTGCAACCTCTGCTCTCTGCCATAGTCCTTCTGCACCCCAGTCTCCAATCTCTGCTCTCTGCAACAGTCCTTCTGCACCCCAGTCTCAAACATCTGCTCTCTGCAACAGTCCTTTTCCACCCCAGTCTTCAACATCAGCTCTCTGCAACAATCCTTCTGCACCCAGGTCACCGACGTCTGCTTTCTGTATAAGTCCTTCTGCACCCCAGTCTCCAACCTCTACTTTCTGCAGCAGTCCTTCTCTACCCCAGTCTCCAACCTCTTCTCTCGCCAACAGTCCTTCTGGATGCCAATATCCAACCTCTACTCTCTGCAACAGTGATTCTACACCCCAGTCTCCAACCTCTGCTCTCTGTAACGTGCCTTCTGCACCCCAGGCTAAAACCTCTGCTCTCTGTACCAGTCCTTTTGCACCTCAGTCTCCAACCTCTACTTTCTGCAGCAGTTCTTCTCTACCCCAGTTTCCAACCTCTTCTCTCGCCAACAGTCCTTCTGGACGCCAATATCCTACCTCTACTCTCTGCAACAGTCATTCTACACCCCAGTCTCCAACCTCTGCTCTCTTTAACGTGCCTTCTGCACCCCAGGCTAAAACCTCTGCTCGCTGTAACAGTCCTTCTGCACCTCAGTCTGAAAACTCTGCTCACTGCAACGAACCTTCTACACCTCAGTCTCCAAACTCTGCTCTCTGTAACAGTCCTTCTGTACCTCAGCCTAAAACTTCAGCTCTCTGTAAGATCCTTTCGCAACCGAGTCTTTAATCTCTGCTCTCTGTAACTGACCTTCTGCACCCCAGTCTCCAAGCACTGCTCTCTGTAACAGGCCTTCTGCACCCCAATCTCCAACCTCTGCTGTCAGTAACAGGAGTTTTGACCCCAGTCTCCAAACTCTTCTTTCTTCAACGATTCTTCTGCACCCCAGGCTCCAACTTCTGCTCTCAGCAAATGTCCTTCTGCACCCCAGTCTGCAAACTTTGCTGTCTGTCACATCCTTCTGCACACCTGTCTCAAACTTCTGCTCTCTGTAACAGTCCTTCTGTAAAGCAGTCTCCAACCTCTGGTCTCTGTCAGGGTCCTTCTGCACCTCTTTCTCCATCCTCTGCTCTCTGCATCACTCAAACTGCACCCCAGACTCCAAACTTTGCTCTCTGCAACGGTTTTTCTGAACCTCAGTCTCCAACCTGTGCTCACTGTAAAAGTCCTACTGCACCCCAGTCTTCAACGTGTGCTCTCTGTAAAAGTCCTTCTTCACCATAATCTCCAAACTCTGCTCTCATTAACGATCCTTCTGCACCCCAGTCTCCAACCTCTTCTCTCTGCAACGATCTTTATGCAGCCCTGTCTCCAACCTCTGCTCTCCTTAACTATCCTTCTGCACCCCAGTCTCCAACCTCTGAGCTATGCAACAGTCCTTCTGCACCAAAGTTTCCAACATCTGCTTCTGCAAAATTTCTTCTACACCCCAGTCTTCAACTTCTGCTCTCTGCAACAGTCCTTCTACACCCTAGTCTCCATACTCTGCTCACCCCAACGAACCTTCTGCACCCCAGTCTCCAATCTCTGTTCTCTGCAAAAGGTATTCTGCACCCCAGTCTCCAACCTCTGCTCTCTGTAACAGTCCTTCTGTACCGCAGTCTCCATCCTTTGTTCTTTGTAAGGGTCGTAATGCACCCCAGAATCCAAACTCTGCTTTCTGTATTCGTCGTTTTTCACCACAGTTTGCAAACTCTGCCCGCTGTAACAGTCCTTGTGCAACTCAGTCAACAAACTCTGGTCTCTGCAACAGTACTTCTACACTCCAGTATCCATCCTAAGATCTCTCCAACAGTCCTTTTTCACCACAGACTCCAACATTTTCTCTCTAAAAGAGTTCTTTTCCACCCCAGTCCCCAAACTCTGCTCTCTGTAAAAGTTTTTCTGTACTGCAGTCTCAAAACTCTGCTCTCTGTAAGGGTCCTTCTAAACCCGAGTCTCCAACCTCTGCTTTCTGTATCAGTTCTTCTGCACCCAAGTCTCCAACCGTTGCTCTCTGTATCGATCCTTCTGCACCTCAGTCTCCAAGTCTGCTCTCTGCAACAGTCCTTCTGCACAAAAGTCTCCAACCTCTCCTCTCTGTAACAGTGCTTCTGCTCCTCAGTCTCCAACATGTGGTCTCTGTAAGGTCCTTCTGCAACCCAGTCTGTAAACTCTGACCTCTGTAACAATCTTTCTGCACCTGTTCTCCAACCTCTGTTCTCTGTAACAGTCCTCGTGTAGTGCAGTCTCCAAATTATGCTCTCTGTAACGGTCCTTCTGCACCCCAGTATCCAACCTCTTCTCTCTGAAACAGTCTTTCTTCATCTCAGTCTCCAAACTCTGCTCTCTGCCACAGTCCTCCTGCACCAAATTCTCAAACCGCTACTCCCTGGAACACTCCTTCTGCACCTCAGTCTCTAACCTCTGCTCTCTGTAACAGTCCTTCTGTACGGCAGTCTCAAAACACTGCTCTCTGTAACGGTCCTTCTGCACCCCAGTATCCAACGTCTGCTTTCTGTATCAGTTCTTCTGCACCCCATTCTCCAACCTCTGCTCTCAGTAACAGTCCTTCTGCACCCCAGTCTCCAACGTCTGCTCTCTGCAACACTTCTTCTTTACCCCAGTCTCCATCTGTGCTGTCTGTAACTGTTCTTCTGAACCTCAGTCTCCACCCTCTGATCTCTGTAACAATCCTTCTGGACCTCAGTCTCTAACCTCTGCTCTCTACAACAGTCCTTCTGCTCCTAAGTCTCCAACGTCTACTCTCTTTAAAAGTCCTTCTGAACCTCAGTCTCCAACTGAGGTTCAGAAGGACTTTTGAAAATAATAATCTTTGTTAGATTATTGTGCAAACCAGTCTCCAAAGTCTGCCCTCTGTAACAGGCCTTCTGCACCCCTTCTCCAAACTCTGTTCTCTGTAACAGTCCTTTTGCACCCCAGTCTCAATACTCTGCTCTCTACACGATCCTTCTGCACCCCAATATCCAGCCTCTGCTCTCTGCAAAAGTCCTTCTTTATCCCAGTCTCCAAACTCTGCTCTTTGTGACAGTCCTCCTGTAGTGCAGTCTCCAAAATCTTCTCTCTGTAACGGTCCTTCTGAACGGCAGTCTCCAACCTCGGCCCTCTGTAACAGTCCTTCTGCACCTCAGTCTCCAAACTCTGCTCTCTGCAACAGTCCTCCTGCACCGAAGTCTGAAAACTCTGTTCTCTGCAACGATCCTTCTGCACCCCAGTCTCCAACCTCTGCTCTCTGTAACAGTCCTGCTATACCTCAGTCTCCAAACTCTGCTCTCTGTAAGATTCTTCTGCAACCCTGTCTCCAAACCCTGCTTTCTGTAACAGTCCTTCTGCACCCCAGTCTCCAACCTCTGCTCTCTGTAACAGGACTTTTGCACCCCATTCTCCAACCTCTTCTCTCTGTAATAGTGCTTCTGCACCTCAGTCTACAAACTCTGCTCTCTACAACAGTCCTTCTGAGAGCCAGTCTTTAACATCTGCTCTCTGCAAAATTTCTTCTGCACCTCAGTCTGAAAACTCTATTCTCTGCAACGATCCTTCTGCACCCTAGTCTCCAATATCTGCTCTCTGTAACAGTCCTGCTGCACCTTAGTCTACAACCTCTGCTCTCTGTAAGATCCTAGTGCAACCTTGTCTAAAAACTCTGCTCTCTGTAACAGTTCTTCTGCAACCTAGTCTCGAACCTCTGCTCTCTGTAACAGGCTTTTTGCACCCCAATCACCAACCTCTACTCTCTGTAACAGTCCTTTTGCACCTCAGTCTCCAACCTCTGCTCTCAGCAACGATTCTTCTTCACCTCAGTCTCAAAATTCTTCTCTCTGTAACAGTCCTTTTGCTCCCAAGTCTCTAACCTCTGCTGTCTGCAATGATCCTTCTGCATCCCAGTCTCCAACCTATGCTCTCTGCAACGATCCTTCTGCATCCCAGTCTCCAACATCTGCTCTATGCAACAGTCCTTCTGAATCCCTGTCTCCAACCTGCTCTCTGTAATATCCTTCTGCACCACAGTTTCAAAACTCTGCTCTCAGTAACATGCCTTCTCAACCACAGTTTCCAATCTCTGCTTTCTGCAACGGTACTGCTGCACATGAGTCTCCAACCTCTGTTCTCTGTAACAATCCTTCTTCTCCCCGTCTCCAACCTCTTGTCTATACAGTCCTTCTGCACCTAAGTCTCCAACTTCTGCTCTCTGCAAAAGTACTTCTGCACCCCTGTCTCCAAGCTCTGCTCTCAGTAAGATCCTTCTGCACCCTAGTCTCCAACCTCTTCTCTCTGCAACAGTCCTGCTACACCCCAGTCTCTAACCTCTGTTCTCTGCAACAGTCATTGTGACCTACAGTTTCTAACATCTGCTCTCTGGAACAGTCCTTCTCTACCCTAGTCTCCCACGTATCATCACTGTAACAGTCTTTCTGTTCTGCAGTCTCCAAACTCTGCTCTCTCTAACGGTCCTTCTTCACCCCAGTCTCCAACCACTGCTCTCTGTAACATTCCTTCTGCACCTCAGTCTCCAACCTCTGCTCTCTGCAACAGTTCTTCTGCACCCCAGTCTTAGACTTCTTCTCTCTGCAACAGTACTTCTGCACTCCAGTCTCCACCATCTGCACTCTGAAACAGTCCTTCTTAACCACAGTCTCCAACCTCTGCTCTCTGTAACTGGCCTCCTGTACTGCGGTCTCCAAAGTCTGCTCTCTGTAATTTTCCTTCTGCACCACAGTCTCCAACCTCTGCTTTCTCTATCAGTCGTTCTGCACCCCAGTCTCTAACCTGTGATCTAAATAACACTCCTGCATCTCAGTCTCCAAACTCTGCTCTCTGCAACATTCTTTCTGCACCCAGTCTCAAAACTCTGCTTTCTCCACCAGTCCTTTTACACCCCAGTCTCCGACCTCTGCTATCTGAAACTGTCCTTCTGCACCCCAGTCTCCAACATCTGCTCTCTTTAACAATCTTTCTGAACCTCAGTCTCCAAACTTTACTCTCTGTAACAGTCGTTGTGCACCTCAGTCTCCAACCACTGCTCTGTGTAAGATCTTTGTGCAACCCAGTCTCCAAACTCTTCCCTCTGTAACAGTCCTTCAACACCCTTTCTTCAAACTCTTCTGTAACAGGTCTTCTGCACCCCAGTCTCCAACTTCTGTTCTCTGTAAAAGTCCTTTCGCACCCCAGTCTCAAACCTCTGCTCTCTACAACGATCCTTCTTCACCCCAGTCTCCAACGTCTGCTCTATGAAACAGTCCTTCTGCACCCAAGTCTCCAACAACTGCTCTCTGCAACAGTCGTTCTGCAACTCAGTCTAAAAATTCTTTGCTCTGCAATAATCCTTCTGCACCTCAGTCTCCAAACTCTGCTCTCTGTAACAGTCCTTCTGCACCCCAGTCTCCAAACTCTGCTCTCTGTAACAGTTTTTCTATACCGCAGTCTCCAACTCTGGTCTCTGTAACGGTCCTTCTGCACCCCAATTTCCACACTCTGCTTTCTGTACCAGTCTTTCTGCACCTCAGTCCCAAATGTCTGCTCTCTGTAGCAGGCCTTCAGCACCCCAGTCTTCAAAATCTGCTCTCTGAAAGGATCTTTCTTCACCCCTGTCTCCAACCTCTGATCTCTGCAACAGTCCTTCTGGACCTCAGTCTCCAAATTCTGCTCTCTGTAAAATCCATCTGAACCCCAGTCTCCAAAGTCTGCTCTCTGCAACAGTCCTATTGCAACACAGTCTGCAACCTCTGCTCTCTGTACCAGTCCTTCAGCACCCCAGTCTCCAAATTCTGCTCTCTCTAACAGTGTTTCTGCACCTCAGTCTCCAACATCTGCTCTCTGCAAAAGTCCTTCTGCACTCCAGTCTCCAACCTCTGCTCTCTGCAACAGTTCTTCTGCACCCCAGTCTCCAACCTCTGCTGTCTGCAACCGTCCTTCTGCACCCCAGTCTCCAAAATCTGCTCTCTGCTACGATCTTTCTGGACCCCAGACTCCAACCTCTGCTCTCTGTAACAGTCATTCTGCACCAAAGTCTCCAAAATCTGGTCTCTGAAAGATCCTTCTGCACTCCAGTTTCCAAACTCTGCTCTCTGTAACATTCATTCTTCAACCCAGTCTTTAAACTCTGCTTTCTGCAAGAGTCCTGCGGCACCCTAGTCTCCAACCTCTGTCGTCTGCAACAGTTCTTCTTCTTCCCAGTCTCAAACATCTGCTCTTTGTAACAGTCCTTCTGTACCTCAGACTCCAAACTCTACTCTTCGTAACGGGCCTTCTGCACCCCAGTCTTTAAACTCCGCTTTCTTTATCAGTCCTTCTGAACCTGAGTCTCAAACCTCTGCTCTATGTATCTATCCTTCTGCACCTCAGTCTGCAACCTATGCTCTCTGTAACAGTTTTTCTATACCGCAGTCTCCAAACTCTGGTCTCAGTTAGTGTCCTTCTACACCCCAATTTTCAACCTCTGCTTTCTGAAAGAGTCCTTCTGCACCTCAGTCTCCAAACTCTGTTCTTTATAACAGTCTTTCTACACCTCAGTCTCTAACCTCTTCTCTCTGTAACAGTCCTTCTGCACCTCAGTCTGATACCTCTGCTCTCTACAGGATTCTTCTGCACCCTAGACTCCAATCACTGCTCCTTGTAACAGTCATTCTGGAACTCAGTCTCAAAACTCTGCTCTCTGTAAGATTCTTCAGCAACCCAGTCTCCAACTTCTGCTCTCTATAACAGTCCTTCTGCACCCCAGTCTCCAACCTCTCCTCTCTTTAACAGGCCTTCTGCACGCCAGTCTCCAAACTCTTCTCTCTGTAGCAGGCCTTCTGCACCCCAGTCTCCAAAATCTGCTCTCTGTAACGATTCTTCTACACCCCAGTCTCCAACATCTGCTCTCTGCAATGATCCTACTGCACCCCAGTCTCCTACCTCTGATTTCTGTAACAGTCCTTCTGCACCTCAGTCTCCAAATTCTGCTCTCTGTAAGATCCTTCTGCACCCCAGTATCCAACCTCTGCTCTCTGTAACAGTCCTTCTACATCCAAATCTCCAATCTCTGCTCTCTGTTACAGGACTTCCGCACTTCATTCTCCAACATCTGCTCTCTGTAACAGTCATTCTGCACCCCAGTCTCCAACCTCTGCTCTCTACAACAGTCTTTCTGCACCCTAGATACCAACATCTGCTCTCTGCAACAGTCCTTCTGCACCCCAGTCTCCAACATCTTCTCTCTGCAAAAGTTCTTCTGCATATCAGTCTGAAAACTCTACTCTCTGCAACGACCCTTTTGCACCCCAGTCTACTAACTCTGCTCTCTGTAACAGTCCTTCTGCACCTCAGTCTCCCAACTCTGCTCTCTTTGAGATCCGTCATAAACCCAGTCTTTAAACTCTGGACTCTGTAACAGTCCTTTTGCACCCCAGGCTCCAAACTCTGTTCTCTGTAAGATCCATCTGAATTTCAGTCTTCAAACTCTGCTCTCTGTAACAGTCCTTCTGTAACCCAGTCTCCATACTCTGCTCTTTGTAACAGTCCTTCTGCACTTCAGTCACCGAACTCTGCTCCTTGTAACAGTCTTTCTGCACCCCAGTTTTTAAAATCTGCTCTCTGCAACAGTTCTTCTGCACCCCAGTCTCCAAACTCTGCTCTCTGCAATGATCCTACTGCACCCCTGTCTTCAATTTCTGCTCCTTTCAACAATCCTTCTGCACCCCAGTCTCAAAACTCTACTCTATGTAACAGGACTTCTACACCTCAGTCTCCAATCTCTGCTCTGTGCAACTGTCCTTCTGCACCACAGTCTCCAAACTCTGTTCTCTGTAAGATCCTTCTGTACTCTAGTTTCCAAACTCTGTTTTCTGAAACATTCGTTATCCACCCCAGTCTTTAACCTCTGCTTTCTGCAAGTGTCCTGCGGCACCCCGGTCTCCAACTTCTGTCCTGTGCAACAGTCCTTCTGCTCCAAGTTTCTAATATCTGCTCTCTGTAACAGTCCTTCTGTACCTAAGTCTCCAACCTCTGCTCTCTGCAACAGTCCATCTGCACTCCAGTCTCCAACATCTGCTCTCTGCAACAGTCCTTCTACACCATAGCTTCCAACCTCTTCTCTCTGCAACACTCCTTCTACACCCCAGTCTCCAAACTCTGCTCTCTTCAACGATCTTTCTAGACCCCAGTCTCCAATCTCTGGTCTCTGCAACAGTCCTTTTGCACTTCAGTCTCCAACCTCTGCGCTCTGTAACAGTTTATCTATACCACAGTCTTCAAACTCTGGTCTCTGTAACGGTCCTTCTGCACCCTAATTTCCAACCTCTGCTTTCTGCAACAGTCCTTTTGCACCCCAGTCTCCAAACTCTGCTCTTTGTAAGATCCATCTGAACCCCAGTCTCCAAAGTCTGCTTTCTGTATCAGTTCTTCTGCTCCCCAGTAATCAAACTATACTCTCTGTGACATTCCTTCCGCACCTCAGTCTCCAAACTCTGCTCTCTGTAAAATCTTTCTGCACTCAAGTTTCCAAAATCTGCTCTGTTTAACATTCCTTCTCCACCGCAGTCTCCAACGTCTTCTTTCTGTGAGGGTCCTGCGGCACCCCAGTTTCCAAACTCTGTCATTTGTAACAGTCCTTCTGCTCCCCAGTCTCCAACATCTGCTGTCTGTAACAGTCCTTATGTACCACAGTCTACAACCACTGCTCTTGTAACGGTCCTTCTACAACCCAGTCTCCAACCTCTGCTTTTTGAATAAGTCCTTCTGCACCCCAATTTCCAACCTCTGCTTTCTGTAACATTCCTTTTGCACCTCAATCTCTAAACTCTGGTCTCTGTTACAGTCCTTCTACACCTCAGTCTCCAACCTCTGCTCTCTGTAATAGTACTTCTGCACCTCAGTCTGAAACCTCTGCTTTCTAAGATTCTTCTGCACCCCAGTCTCCAACCACTGCTCTCTGTAACAGTCCACCTGCACCTCAGGCTCAAAACTCTGCTCTCTGTAAGTGCCTTCAGCAACCCAGTCTCCAAACTCTGCTCTGTGTAACAGTCCTTCTGCACCCCAGTCTCCAACCTGTACTCTGTGTAACAGGCCTTCTGAACACCAGTCTCAAAACTCTGCTCTCTAAAGCAGGCCTTCTGAACCCCAGTCGCCAACCTCTGCTCTCTGCAATGATCTTCTGCACCCCAGTCTCCAAACATTGCTCTCTGCAATGATCCTACTTCACCTCAGTCTCCAACCTCTGATCTCTAACACAGTCCTTCTGCACCTCAGTCTCCAAATTCTAATCTCTGCAAGAATCTTCTGCACCCCTGTTTCGAACCTCTGCTCGCTGTAACAATCCTTCTGCACCCCAGTCTCCAAATCTGCTCTCCAAAACAGTCCTTCTGTACCCCAGTCTGAAAACTCTGCTCTCTGCAACAGTCCTTCTGCACCCTACTTACCAACATCTGCTCTCTGCTACAGTCCTTCTGCACCCCAGTCTCCAACCTCTGCTCTCTGTTACAGTCCTCCTGTACTGCAGTATCCAACCTCTGCTCTCTGTAACGGTCTTTCCGCACCCCAGACTCAAATCTCTGCTTTCTATATCAGTCCTTCTGCACCCCAGTCTCCAAACTCTGCTCTATGTAAGACTCTTTCTCCACCTCAGTCTCCAACCTCTGCTCTCTGGAACAGTCCTTCTGCACCCCAGTCTCAAAAGTCTACTCTTTACAAAGGTCCTTCTGCAACCCAGTCTCCAACCTCTGCTCTCTATAAAAATTCTTCTGCACCTCAGTCTCCAAGCTCTGTTCTGTGAAACGTTCCTTCTGCACCTTAGTCTCAAACCTCTACTCTCTGTAACATTCCTTCTCTACCTCATTCTCCAACCTCTGCT
This sequence comes from Ictidomys tridecemlineatus, assembly GCF_052094955.1. NCBI lineage: Eukaryota > Metazoa > Chordata > Mammalia > Rodentia > Sciuridae > Ictidomys > Ictidomys tridecemlineatus. Next base: position 30,321 of record NW_027523239.1, read on the forward strand.
CTCTGTAGGATCCTTCTCCAACCCACTCTCCAAAGTCTGCGCTCTGTAACAGTCCTTGTGAAGACCAGTCTTCAACCGCTGCTCTCTGCACCAATCCTCTTGCACCTCAGTCTCCAACCTCTGCTCTCTGCAACAGTCCTTCTGGAACCAAGTCTCCAACATCTGCTCTCTGCAACAGTCCTTCTGCACCCCAGTCTCCAAACTCTGCTCACTTCAACAGTCCTCCTACACCACAGTCTCCAACATCTGCTCTCTTTAAGATCCTCCTGCTCTCAAGTTGCCAAACACTACTCTCTGTAATATTCCTTCTCCACCCCAGTCTTTAACCTCTCCTTTCTGCAAGTGTCCTGCAGCACCCCAGTCTCCAACATCTGTCCTCTGCAACAGTCATTCTGCTCCCCATTCTCCAACATCTGCTCTCTATAATTGTCCTTTTGTACTGCAGTCTCCAACCTGTGCTCTTTGTAACATTCCTTCTGCACCCCAGTCTCCAAACTCTGCTCTCTATAACAGTTTTTCTATACTGCAATTTTAAAACTCTGGTCTCTGTAACAGTCTTTCTGCACCCCAATTTCCAACCTTTGCTTTCTGTAGCAGTCCTTCTCCACCTCAGTCTCCAAACTCTGCTCTCTGTAACAGTCCTTCTACACCTAAGTTTCCAACCTCTGCTCTCTTTAACAGTCCTTCGGCACCTCAGTCTGACACCTCTGCTCTCTGCACGATCCTTCTGCACCCCAGTCTCCAAACAGTGCTCTCTGTAACAGTCCACCTGCACCCCAGTCTCCAAACTCTGCTCTCTTTAACAGTTTTTCTATACCGAAGTCTCCAAACTCTGGTCTCTGTAACGATCCTTCTGCACCCCAATTTCCAAACTCTGCTTTCTGTAACAGTACTTCTGCACCTCAGTCTCCAAACTCTGCTATCTATAACAGTCCTTCAGAAACTCAGTCTGACACCTCTGGTCTCTTCAAGATCCGTCTGCACCCCAGTCTCCAACCTCTGCTCTCTGCAATGATCCTACTGCACCCCAGTCTCCAACCTTTGATCTCTGCAAATGTTCTTTTGCACCTCAGTCTCCAAATTCTGCTCTCTGTAAGATTCTTCTTCACCCCTGTATCCAACCTCTGCTTTCTGCAACAGTCCTTCTGCACCTCATTCTGAAAACTCTGCTCTCTGTAACGACCCTTCTGCACCCCAGTCTTCTACCTCGGCTCTATCTAACAGTCCTTCTGCACCCCAGTTTTCAATATCTGCTCTCTGTAACAGTCCTTCTGCACCACAGTCTCCAAACTCTGCTCTCTGTAAGATCCTTCTGCACTATAGTTGCCAAACCTTGCTCTGTGTAACATTCCTACTCCAACCAAGTCTCTAACCTCTGTTCTCTGCAACAGTTCTTCTGCTCCCCAGTTTCCGAGACCTGCTCTCTGTAACAGTCCTTCTGTACTGCAGTCTCCAACCTCTTCTCTTTATAACGTCCTTCTAATTCTCAGTCTCAAACCTCTACGTTCTATATCAGTCTGTCTGAACCCCAGTCTCCAAACTCTGTTCTCTGTATCTATCTTTCTGCACCTCAGTCTCCAACCTGTACTCTATGTAAGAGTCCTTCTTCACCCCAGTCTCTAACCTCTGCTCTCAGTAACAGTCCTATACCGCAGTCTCCAAACTCTGCTCTCTGTAAGGTCCTTCAGTAACCCAGTCTCCAAACACTGCTCTCGGTAACAGTCCTTGTGCTTCTCAGTCTCCAACATCTGCTCTCTGTAACAATCTTTATGCACCTTATTCTCCAAACTCTGCTCTCTGTAAGATCCTTCTAGAACCCAGTCTTTAAAATCTGCACTCTGTAAAAGTCCTTCTGCACAACAGTCTCCAAACTCTGCTCTCTGTAACAGGACTTCTACAAGCCAGTCTCCAACCTCTGCTCTATGTAACAGGCCTTCTGCACCCCAGATTCCAACCTCTTCTCTCTACATCGATTCTTCTCCACCACAGTCTCCAACCTCTGCTCTCTGCAACAGTCCTTTTGCACCCCAGTCTTCAAACTCTTCTCTCTGTAAGATCCATCTGAACCCCAGTCTCCAACCTCTGCTCTCTGTAACAGTCCTTCTGAAGCCCAGTCTCCAACCTCTGCTGTCTGTAAAAGTTTTTCTGTACTCCAGTCTCAAACCTCTGCTCTCTGCAAAAGTCGTTCTGAACCCCAGTCTCCAGCCTCTGCTCTCTGCAAAAGTCCTTTTGCATCACAGTCTCCAACCTCTGCTCTCTGTAAGATTCTTCTGCACACCAGTTTCCAAACTCTGCTCTCTGTAACATTTATTCTCCACGCCAGTTTTTAAACTCTGCTTTCTGCAAGTGTAAAGCGGTACCTCAGTCTCCAACCTCTGTCCTCTGCAAAAGTCCTTCTGCTGCCCAGTTTCCAACATCTGCTGTCTGTAACAGTCCTTCTGTACTGCAGTCTCCAACCTCTGCTCTCCATAATGGTCTTTCTTCACCCGAGTCTCCAAACTCTGCTTTCTGTATCAGTTTTTCCAAACCCAGACTCAAACCTCTGCTATCTGTATCTATCCTTCTGTACCTTTGTCTCCAACCTGTGCTCTCTGTATCATTTCATCTACACCCCAGTCTCCAACATCTGCTTTCTGTAACAGTTTTTCTATACCGCAGTCTACAAACTCTGCTCTCTTTAACAGTCCTTCTGCACCCCAATTTCAAAACTCTACACCCTGTAACAGTCCTTCTGCACCTTAGTCTCCAAACTCTGCTCTCTGTAACAGTCCTTCTGCACCTCAGTCTCCAACCTCTGCTCTCTGTAAGATCCTTCAGTAAACCAGTCTCCAAACTCTGCTCTCTATAACAGTACTTCTGCACCTCAGTCTCTAATTCTGCTCTCTGTAAGATCCTTCTGCACCCCTGTCTCCAAGCTCTGCTCCTTGCAACTATCCCTCTGCACCACAGTCTCCAAACTCTGCTCTCTGCAACAGTCCTTCTGCACCTCAGTCTCCAAAATCTGCTCTCTGCAAAAGTCCTTCTGCAACCCAGTCTCCAACCTCTGCTCTCTGCAACAGTTCTTCTGCAACACAGTCTCCAAACTCTGCTCTCTGTAGCATTTCTTCTGCACCTCAGTCTCCAAACTCTGTTCTCTGCAAGGGTACTTCTGCACCTCAGTCTCCAAACTCTACTCTCTTTAACAGTCCTTCTGCACGTCAGTCTCCAACCTCTGCTCTCTGTAGCATCCTTCTAAAACCCAGTCTCCAAACTCTACTGTCTCTAACAGTCTTTCTGCACACCAGTCTCAAAACTCTGCTCTCTGCAATGATCCTTTCTAACCCCAGTATCCAACGTCTGCTCTCTGCAAAAGTGCTTGTGCACCAAAGTCTCCAAACTCTGCTCTCTGCAACACTCATTCTGCACCCCAGTCTCCAACCTCTGCTCTCTGCAACAGTCCTTCTGCACACCAGTCTCCAACCTCTGCTCTCTACAACAGTTCTTCTGCACCCCATTCTCCAAACTCTGCTCTCTGTAGCATTTCTTCTGCATCTAACTCTCCAAACTCTGTTCTCTGCAAGGGTACTTCTGCACCTCAGTCTCCAAACTCTACTCTCTTTAACAGTCCTTCGGCACTTCAGTCTCCAACCTCTTCTCTGTGTAAGATCCTTCTGAAACCCAGTCTGCAAACTCTGTACTCTGTAATATTTCTCTTCCACCCGAGTCTCAAACCTCTGTCCTTTCCAACAGTCCTTCTGCTCCCCAGTCTGTAAGATCTGCTCTCTGTAACAGTCCTTCTGTACCACAGTCTCCAAACTCTGCTCTCCATAACGGTCCTTCTACACCGCAGTCTCCAAACTCTGCTTTCTGTATCAGTCTGTCTGAACCCCAGTTTTCAACTTCTGTTCTCTATCGATCCTTCTGCACCTCAGTCTCCAACCTGTGCTCTATGCAAGAGTCGTTCTGCAACCCAGTCTCTAACCTATGCTCTCGGTAACATTCCTATACCGCAGTCTCCAACCTCTGCTCTCTGTAACGGTCCTTCTGCACCCTAATTTCCAAACTCTGCTTCCTGTAACAGTCCTTCTGAACCTGAGTCTCCAAACATTGCTCTCTGTAAAAGTTCTTCTACACCTCAGTCTCCAACCTCTGCTCTCTGTAACAGTCCTTCTGCACCTCAGTCTGAAACCTCTGGTCTCTGCACGATCCTTCTGAAACCTAGTCTCCAATATCTTCTCTCTGTATCAGTCCTTCTGTACTGCAGTCACCTAACTCTGCTCTCTGTAAGATCTTTCAGCAACCCAGTCTCCAAATACTGCTTTCTGTATCAGTCCTTCTAAACCACAGTCTCCAACCTCTGCTCTCTGTATCTATCCTTCTGAACCTCAGTCTCCAACCTGTGCTTTCTGTAACATTCCTTCTGCACGCAAGTGACCCACCTCTGCTCTTTTTAACAGTCCTTCTATACCGCAGTCTCCAAACTCTGGTCTCTGTAACGGTCCTTCTGCACCCCAATTTCCAACCTCTCCTTTCTGTAACAGTCCTTCGGAACCGAAGTTTCCAAACTCTGCTGTTCGTAACAGTCATTCTACAACTCAGTCTCCAACCTCTGCTCTCTGTAACAGTACATCTGCACCTGAGTCTGAAACCTCTGCTCTCCCTGATCCTTCTGCACCCCAGTGTCCATCCTCTTCTCTCTGCAACGATTCTTCTCCTCCCCAGTCTCCAACATCTGCTCTCTGCAACAGTCCTTCTACACCCCAGTCTCCATACACTGCTCGTCCCAAGGATCCTTCAGCAACCCAGTCTCCAACCTCTGGTCTCTACATCAGTTCTTTTGCACCCCAGTCTCCAACCTCTGCTCTCTGTAACCGTCCTTCTCTACTGCAGTCTCCAACTGCTGTTCTCCGTAAGGGTCCTTATGCACTCCAGTATCCAACCTCTGCTTCCTGTATCTGTCGTTTTGCACAACAGTCTCAACACTCTTCCCTCTGTAACAGTCCTTCTGCAAGTCAGTCTGCAACCTCTTCACTCTGCAACAGTCCTATTGCACCCCAGTCTCCATCCTCTGCTCTCTGCAACAGTCATTTTGCACCCCAGTCTCCAAACTCTGCTCGCTATAACAGTCCTTCTGTACTGCATTCTCCAACATCTGCTCTCTGTAAGGGTACTTCTACACCTGAGACTCCAACCTCCACTTTCTGTATCAGTCCTTCTGCAACCCAGTCTCCAACCAGTGCTCTGTGTAACTGTCCGTCTGCACCTTAGTCTCCAACCTTTGCTCTCTACTACAGTCCTTCTAGACCCCAGTCTCCAACCTCTGCTCTCTCTAACAAGCTTTCTGCACCTCTGTCTACAACCTCTGCTCTCTGCAATGGTCCTTCTGCACCTGAGTCTCCAACCTCTACTCTCTGTTACAGTGCTTCTACACCTCAGCCTCCAACCTCTGCTCTATGTAAGATTCTTCTGCTACCCAGTCTCCACACTCTGCTCTCTGCAAAAGACCTTCTGCAACCCAGTTTCCAAACTCTGCTCTCTGTATCAGTCCTTATGCACCCCAGTCTCCAAACTCTGCTTTCTGCAATGATCCCTCTGCACCCCAGTCTCCAACCTCTGCTAGATGCAACAGTCCTTTGCACCCCAATCTCCAACATCTGCTCTCTGCAACAGTTCTTCTGTACCTCAGTCTGAAAACTTTGCTCTCTTAAATAATCCTTCTGCACCCGAGTCTCCAATCTCTGCTCTCTGTAACAGTTCTTCTGTACCTCAGTCTCCAACTTCTGCTCTGTATCAGATCTGCACCCCTGTCTCCCCAATATACTCTCTGTAAGAGTCCTTCTTCACCTCAGTCTTCAACCTCTGCTCTGTGTAACAGTCCTTCTGCACCCCAATGTCCAAACACTGCTCTCTGCAATGATCCCTCTGCATCCCAGTCTCCAGCATCTGCTCTCTGCAACAGTCCTTCTACACGCAAGTCTCCAACATCTGATCTCTGCAACAGTCCTTCTGCACCTCAGTCCGGAAACTCTGCTGTCTCCAACGTACTTCTGCACCCCAGTCTCCAAACTCTGCTCTCTGTAACAGTCGTTCTGCACCTCAGTCTCCAAACTCTGCTCTACGTAAGATCCTTCTGCAACCCAGTCTCCAAACTTTGCTTTCTCTAACAGCCTTTCTGCACCCCAGTCTTCAACCTCTGCTCTCTGTAACAGGCCTTCTTCACCCCAGTCTCAAACTCTGCTCTATGTATCAGTCCTTCTGCACCCCAGTCACAAACCTCTGCTCTTTGTAACAGTCCTTCTGCATCTCAGTCTCCTACATCTGCTCTCTGCAATAGTCCTTCAGCACCCCAGATTCCAACTTCTGGTTTCTGCAAAAGACCTTCTATACCCCAGTCTCCAACCTCTGGTTTCTGAAACAGTCCTTCTGCACCCCAGTCTCCAAACTCTGCTCTCTGTAACAATATTTCTGTGCCTCAGTCTCCAACATCTACTCTCTGTAACAGTCCCTCTGCATCTCTCTCTTCAACAACTGCTCTCTTTAAGTACCTTCTGCATCCCAGACTCCAAACTCTGCCCTCTGTAACAGTCCTTCTGCAAGCCTTCTTCCAACTTTCCTCTCCATAACAGGCCTTCTGCACCCCAGTCTCTAAAGTCTGTTCGCTATAACAATTCTTCTGCACCCGTCTCCAACATCTGCTCTCTTTAACAGTCCTGCTGCACCTCGGTCTACAATCTCTGCTCTTTGTAAGATCCTTCTGCAACCTTGTCTAAAAACTCTGCTCTCTGTAACAGCCTTTCTGCACCTCAGTCTCCAAACTCTGATCTTTGCAACACTCCTTCTGCACCCTAGTCTCCATCCTCTACTCTCTGTAACAGTCCTTCTGTACCGCAGTCTTCAAACCTCTTCTCTCTGTAGCAGTCCTTCTGAACCCCAGTGTCCAAACTCTGCTCTCTGCAAGAGTCCTTCTGCTCCCCAGTCTCCAACATCTGCTCTCTAAACAGTCCTTCTGCAATTCAGTCTTTAAAAACTGTTCTCTGCAACAGTCCTTCTGAACCCCAGTGTCCAAACTCTTCTCTCTGCAACAATCCTTCTGCACCCCAGTCTCCAACCTCTGCTCTCTGAAATATCTTTCTGACCCCAGTTTCCAAACTCTGCTCTCTGTAATATTCCTTCACCACTCCAGTCTCCAACCTCTGCTTTCTGCAATGGTCCTGCTGCACCCCAGTCTCCATCCTCTGTACTCTGCAACACTCCTTATGCTCTCCAGTCTCCAAACTCTGCTCTCTGTAACAGTCCTTCTGTACCGCAGTCTCGAAAGTCTGCTCTCTGTAATGGTCCTTTTGCACGCCAGTCTCCAACCTCTGCTTTCTTTGTCCGTCATTTTGAACCTCAGTCTCCAAACTCTGCTCTCTGCAAAAGTCCTTCTTCAAACCATTCTCCAACTTCTGTTCTCTGCAACAGTCCTTCTGAAAAACAGTATCCAACATCTGCTCTCTGAAAAAGTCCTTTTGTACCCTGGTCTCCAACCTCTGCTCTCTGCAACAGTCCTTCTGTACTGCAGTCTCCAAATTCTGCTATCTGCAACGAATCTTGTGCACCCAAGTCTCCAACATCTGCTCTCTGCAAAAGTCCTTCTGCACCTCAGTCTGAAAATTTTGCTTTCTGCAACAATCTTTCTGAACCCCAGACTTCAACATCTGCTCTCTGTAACAGTCCTTATGCACCTCAGTCTCCAAACTCTGCTTTATGTAAGATCCTTGTGCAACACAGTCTCCAAAATTTGCTCCCTGTAATAGCCTTCTGCAACTCAGTCTCCAACCTCTGCTCTCCGTAACAGTCGATCTACACCACAGTCTGAATCCTCTTCTTTCTACACGATCCATCTGAACCCCAGTCTCCAACCACTGCTCTCTGTAACACTCCTCCTGCACCTCAGTCTCCAAACTCTGCTCTGTAAGATCCTTATGCCACCCAGTCTCCTAACTTTGCTTTCTATAACAGTCCTTCTGCACTCCAGTCTTCAACCTCTGCTCTATTTAGCATGCCTTCTGGACCCCAGTCTCCAAACTCTGCTCTTTGTAACAGGCCTTCTTCACCCCAGTCTCCAAACTCTTCTCTCTGCAACAATCATTCTACACCTCAGTCTCTAACATCTGTTCTCTGTAAGATTCTTCTGAAACCCAGTCTCCCAACTCTGTCCTCTCTAACAGTCCTTCTGCATCCCTTCTCATAACTCTCCTCTCCGTAACAGGCCTTCTGGACCCGTCTCCAAATTCTATTCTCTATAACAAGACTTATGCACCCCAGTCTCCAACCACTGCTCTCTGCAAATATCCTTCAGCGCCACAGTCTCCAACCTGTGGTCTCTGCAACAGTGCTTCTGCACCTCAGTCTTAAAACGCTGTTGTCTGCTACGATCCTTTTGCACTTCAGTCTCCAACATCTGCTCTCTGCAACAGTCCTTCTGCACCCAAGTCTCCAATGTCTCCTCTCCTTAACACTCCTTCTGCATCCCAGTCTCCAACCTCTGTTCTCTGCAACGATCCTTATGCACCCCAGTCTCCAAAATCTGCTCTCTGCAACAGTCTTTCTGCACCCCAATCTCCAACGTCTCCTCTCCTTAACACTCCTTCTGGACCCCAGTCTCCAACCTCTGATCTCTGTAAGGTCCTTCTGCACCCCAGTTTCCAAACTCTGCTCTCTGTAACATTCTTCTCCAACCCAGACTACAACCTCTGCTTTCCTCAACGGTCCTGCTGCAACCCAGTCTACAACATCTATTCTCTGCAACAGTCCTTCTAATTTTAAGTCACAAACCTCTGCTCTCTGTAAAAGTCCTTCTGTACCACAGTCTCCAACCTCTGCTCTCTCTAACGGTCCTTCTGCACCCCAGTCTCAAACCTCTGCTTTCTGTATAAGTCTTTCTGAACCATGGATTCCAACCTCTGCTTTCTGTAACAGTTCTTCTGCACCTTTGACTCCAACCTTTGAACTCTGCAACCTTACTTCTGCACCCCATTCTCTTACCTCTGTTCTCTGCAACAGTCCTTCTGTACTACAGTCTCCAACCACTGCTCTCTGTAACGGTTCTTCTGCACCCCAGTCTCAACCTCTGCTTTCAGTATCAGTAATTCTGCACCCCAGTCTCCAAACTTTACTCTCTGTAACATTCTTTCTGAACCTCAGTCTCCAACCTCTGCTCTCTGGGACAGTTCTTCTGCACCCCAGTTTCCGAACTCTGCACTCAGCAACAGTTCTTCTGAAGCCCAGTCTCCAACATCTGCACTCTGAAACAGTTCTTTTATAAACCATTCTCCAACCTCTGCTCTCTGTAACAGTTTTCTTGTATGGCAGTCTCCGAACTCTACTCTCTGCAACGGTCCTTCTGCACCCCAGTCTCCAAACTCTGTTCTCTGTAACAGCCCTTCTTAACCCCAGTCTCAAACCTCTGCTTTCTGCAAAGATCCTTCTGCACCCCAGTCTCCAACCTATGTAATCTCCAACAGTCCATCTGCAACTCAGTCTGAAAATTCGGTTCTCTGCAAGGATCCTTTTGCACCCCATTCTCTAAACTCTTCTCTCTGTAACAGTCTTGTTCCACCTCAGTCTCTAACCTCTGCTCTCAATAAGATCCTTCCGCAACACTGTCTTCAAAATCTGCTCTCTGTAACAGTCATTCTGCACCCCAGTGTCCAACCTCTGCTCTCTGCCACAGTCTTTCTAAACCCCGGTTTCCAACTTCTCCTCTCTGAAACAGTCCTTCTGCACCCCAGTATCCAAATTCTGTTCACTGTAACAATCATTCTGCACCTCAGTTCCCAAATTCTGACCTTTGCTATGGTCCTTCTGCACCCCAGTCTCTAGCCTCTGCTCTCTGCAACGATCCTTCTGCACCCCAGTCTCCAACATCTGCTCTCTGCAACAGTCCTCCTGTACATCAGTCTGAAAACTCTGATCTCTGCAAAAATCTTTGTGCACCACAGTCTCTAAACTCTGCTATCTGTAACAGTCCTTCTGCAACTCAGTCTCTAACCTCTGCTCTCTGTAACAGTCTTTCTGAACCCAAGTCTCCAACCTTTGCTCTCTGTAGGATCCTTCTACACCCCAGTTTCTGAACTCTGCTCTCTGTAACATTCCTTCTCCACCCCAGTCTCCAACCTCTGCTCTCTGCAACGGTCCTTATGCACGAAAGTCTTTAACCTCTTGTCTCGACAACAGTCCTTCTCCACCCCAGTATCCGAACTCTGCTCTGGGTATCATTTCTTCTGCACCTCAGTCTCAAACCTCTGCTTTATGTAAGATCTTTCTGCAACAAAGTCTCAAAACTCTGCTCTCTGTAACAGTCCTTATGCGCCCCAGTCTCAAACCTCTGTTCTGTGCAACAGTTTGTCTGCAATGCAGTCTCCAACCTCTGCACTCTGAAAGATCCTTCTGCACCCCAGTTTCCAAACTCTGATCTCCGTAAAAGTCCTTCTTCACCCACGTCTCCAACCTCTGCTCTCTTTAACAATCTTTCTGCACCTCAGTCTCCAACATCTGCTCTCTGCCACGGTCCTTCTGCACCCCATTCTCCAACATCTGTTGTCTGCAAGAGTCCTTCAGCATGTCAGTCTCCAACCTCTGCTCCCTGCAAAAATCCTTCTGCAACCCAGTCTCCAACCATTGCTCTTTGTAACAGGCCTTCTGCACCCAGTCTCCAACCTCTGCTCTGTGCAACAATTTGTCTGCATGCCACTCTCCAACCTCTGCTCTCTGAAAGATCCTTCTGCACCCCAATCTCCAAACTCTTATCTCTGTTAAAGTCCTTCTTCACCCCAGTCTCCAACATCTGCTCCTTGCTACAATCCTTCTGCACCCCAGTCTCCAACTTCTGCTCTCTGCAACAGTTCTTCTGCACCCCAGTCATTAACATCTACTCTCTGAAACAGTCCTTCTGAACCCCAGTTTCCGAACTCTGCTCTCTGTAACAGTCCTGCTGTGTCTCTGTCTCCAACATCTGCTCTCAATTACAGTCCTTCTGCCCCCCAGTCTCCAAATTCTGCTCTCTGCAACAGTCCTTATTCACTCCAGTCTTCAACCTGTGCTCTGTGTAACAGTCCTTCTGCATCCCAATTTCCAAAATCCACTCTCTGCAACCGTCCTTTTGCACCCAAGTCTCCAAACTCTGCTCCCTGCAACGATCCTTCTGCACACCAATCTCCAACCTCTGCTCACTGCAACAGTTCATGTGCACCGCAGTCGCCAACATCTGCTCCCTGCAACAGTCCTTCTCCATCCCAGTCTCCAACCGCTGCTCTCTGAGACAGTCCTTCTGTACTGCATTCTCAAACCTCTGCTCTCTGTAAGGGTACTTCTGCATCCGAGTCTCCAAACTCTGCTTTCTGTATCAGTCCTTCTATACCCCAGTCTCTAACCTCTGCTCTCTGTAACAATCCTTCTTCACCACAGTCTCCAACCTCTGCTCTCTGCAACGGTCTTTCTGCACCTGAGTCTCCAACCTCTACTCTCTGTAACAGTGCTTCTGCACCTCAGTCTCCAACCTCTGTTCTCTGTAAGATCCTTCTGAAACCAAGTCTCCAACCTCTGCTCTCTGTAACAGTCTTTCTGCACCTCAGTTTCCAAACTCTGCTCTCTGTAATAGGCCTTCTGCACCCAAGTCTCCAACCTCTGCTCTCTGCAACGATCCCTCTGCACCCTAGTCTCAAACCTCTGCTCGTTGCAACAGTCCATGTGCACCCCAGTCTCCAACATTGGCTCTCTGAGATAGTTTTTCTGTACCTCAGTCCGAAAACTCTGCTCTCTGCAATAATTTTTCTGCACCCGAGTCTCAAACCTCTGCTCTCTGTAACATATTTCTGCAACCCAGTATTCAAACTCTTCTCTCTGTAACAGTCCTTCTACACCACAGTGTCCAAACTCTGCTTTCTGTATCAGTCCTTCTGCACCCCAGTCTCCAACCTCTGATTTCTGTATCAGTCCTTCTGCACCCCAGTCTCCAAACTCTGGTCTCTGCAACGATCCTTTTGCACCACAGACTTCAACCTCTGTTCTCTTCAATACTTCTTCTGCACCCCAGTCTCCAAACTCTTCTCTCTGTAACAGTCCTTCTGTTCCGCAGTCTCCAAACTCTGTTTTCCTTAAGGGTCCTTCTGCACCCCAGTTTCCAACCTATGCTTTCTGTATCAGTCCTTCTGCACCATAGTCTCCAAACTCTGCTCTCTTAACAGTCTTTCTGCACCTAAGTCTGCAACCTCTGCTCTCTGCAATAGTCCTATTCACCCCAGTCTCCAAACACTTCTCTCTGCAACAGTCCTTCTGCACCCCAGTCTCCTACATCTGCTCTCTACAACATTTCTTCTCCACCCCAGTCTCCAACCTCTGCTCTTTGCAACAGTCTTTCTGCACCCCAATCTCCAACCTCTGCTTTCTGTATAAGTCCTTCTGCACCCCAGTCTCCAACCTCTGCTCTCCGTAACAGTCATTCTGCACTTCAGTCTCCAACCTCTGCTATCTGCAACAGTCATTCTGCACCTCCGTCTCCAAATTCTACTCTCTGCAAAAGTCCTTCTGCACCCAAGTCTCAAACACCTGCTCCCTCCAACAGTCATTCTTAACCCAAATTTCCAAGCTCTGCTATCTGCAACAGTCTTTCTGCACCCCAGTCTCCAAACTCTGCTCTCTGTAACAGTCCTTCTGCACTTCAGTCTGGAAACTCTGCTGTCTGCAATGATCCTTCTGCACCCCAGTCTCCAACCAATGCGCTCTGCTCCACGTAAGATCCTTCTGCAACCCAATCTCCAAAGTCTGCTCTCTGTGATAGCCCTTCTGCACACCAGTCTCCAAAGTCTGTTCGCTATAACAATCCTTCTGCACCCCAGTCTTTATCCTCCTCTTCTCTCTGTGACAGTCCTTCTGAATCTCAGTCTCCTACATCTGCTCTCTGCAACAGTCATTCAGCACCCCAGTCTCCAAATTCTTGTCTCTGCAACAGTCCTTCTACACCCCAGTCCTCAACCTCTGCTATCTGCAAGAGTTCTTCTGCACTCCAGTCTCCAAACTCTGCTCTCTGTAACAATCCTTCTGTGCCTCAGTCACCAACCTCTAATCTCTGCAAAAGTCCTTCTGCACCTCAGTCTCCAACATCTGCTCTCTGTAAGATCCTTCTCCAACCCAGTGTTCAACCTCTGCCCTCTGTAACAGTCCTTCTGCACCCCTTCTCCCAACTCTCCTCTGCGTAACAGGCGTTCTGCACCCCAGTCTCTAACCTCTGCTCTCTGTAAAGGCCTTCTGCACCCCAATCTTTAACCTCTGCTCTCTGTTACAGTCCTTCTGTACTGCAGTCTCCAACCTCTGCTCTCTGTAACCGTCATTCTGCACCTAAGACTCCAAACTCTGTTCCCTGCAACAGTCCTTCTGCGCCCCAATCTCCAACCTCTGGTCTCTGCAACAGTCCTTCTGCACCCCAGTCTCCAACCTCTGCTCTCTGGAACAGTCCTTCTATACCCCAGTCTCCAAGATCTGCGCTCTGCAACGATCCTTCTGCCACTTAGTCTCCAACGTCTATTCTGCAACAGTCTTTCTGCAACCCAGTCTCCAAATTCTGCTCTCTGTAAGATCATTCTGTACCCCAGTCTCCAAACTCATCTCTCTGCAATGGTCCCTCTGCACCTCAGTCTCCAACCTTGTTCTCAAAAACACTACTTCTGTATAGCAGTCTTCAACCGCTGTTCTCTGTAATGGTCCATCTTCACCCCAGTCTCCAACCTCTGCTTTCTGTATCAGTCCTTCTGCACCACAGTCTCCAAACTCTGCTCTCTATAACAGTCCTTCTCACCTCACTCTGCAATCTCTGCTCTTGGCAACAGTTTTTTTCCACCCCAGTCTCCAACCTCTACTCTTTGTAACAGTCCTTCTGTACTGCAGTCTCCAACCACTGCTCTTTGCAATGGTCCCTCTGCACCTGAGTCTCCAACCTTGTTCTCAACAACAGTTCTTCTGTACCACAGTCTTCAACCTCTGTTCTCTGTAAGGGTTCTTCTCCAACCCAGTCTCTTACCTCTGCTCTCTGTAACGGTCCTACTGCACCCGATTCTCCACACTCTGCATTATGTATCAGTCATTCTACCCCCAGTCTCCAACCTCTTCTCTCTGTAACAGTCCTTCTGTACCTCAGACTCCAACCTCTGTTCTCTGCAACAGTCCTACTGCGCCCCAATCTCCAACCTATGCAGTCTGAAACAGTCCTTATGCACCTCTGTGTCCTAACTCTGCTCTCTGTAAGATCCTTCTGAAATCCAGTCTCAAACCTCTGCTTTCTGCAATGGTCCTTCTGCACCCCAGTCTTCAAATTCTGATCGCTACAATAGTTATACTGCACCCCAGTCTAAAAACTCTGTTCTCTGTAACAGTCCTTCTGCACTGCCGTCTCCAAACTCTGTTCTCTGTAAGGTTCTTTCTGCACCACATTCTCCAACCTCTGTTTTCTGTATCAGTTCTTTTACACCACATTCTCAAAACTCTACTGTCTGTATCAGGCTTTCTGCACCTCAGTCTGCAAACTATTCTCTCTGCAATAGTCCATATGCACCCCAGTCTCTAATTTCTGCTCTCTGCAAGATTCCTTCTGCACCTCAGTCTCCAACATCTGCTGTCTGCAACAGTCCTTCTCCAACCCAGTCTCCAAACTCTGCTCTCTGCAACAGTCCTTCTACACCCCAGTCTTCAACCTCTGCTTTCTGTAGCAGTCCTTCTGCACCAGAGTCTCCAAACTCTGCTCTCTGTAACAGTCCTTCTGCACCTCACTCTGCAACTTCTGCTCTCTGCAACAATCCATCTGCACCCCAGTCATCAACCTCTGCTCTCTGTAACAGACCTTCTGTACTACAGTCTCTAACATCTGCTCTGTGTAACAGTCCTTCTACATCCGATTCTCCAAACTCTGCGTTATGTGTCACTCATTCTGCACACCACTCTCCAACCTCTGCTCTCTGTAAAAGTCATTCTGCACCTCATAATCCAACCTCTGTTCTCTGCAAAAGTACTTCTGCGCCCCAATCTCCAACCTCTGCTCCCTGCAACAGTCCTTCTGCACCTCAGTGTCCAAACTCTGCTCTATGTAGGATCCTTCAGAAACCCAGTCTCCAACCTCTGCTTTCTGCAATGGTCCTTCTGCACCTTAGACTGCAACCTCTGTTCTCTGCAGCAGTCCTTCTACACACCTGTCTCCATACTCTGCTCGTACCAACGATCCTTCTGCACCCAAGTCTCCAACATCTGCTCTCTTAAAAGTCCTTCTTCACCTAAGTCTCCAAACTCTGCTTTCTGCAACCGTCCTTCTGCACCCCAGTCTCCAACCTCTGCTCTCTGCTACGATCCTTCTGCCCCCTAGTCTCAAACCTCTGCTCTCTGCAACGATCCTTCTGCACCCTAGTCTCAAACCTCTGCTCTCTGCAACAGTCTTTCTGAACCCCAGTATCAAAAATCTGATCTCTGCAAAAGTTCTTCTGTACCTCAGTCTGAAAAATCTGCTCTCTGCAATAATCCTTCTGCACCCCAGTCTCCAACCTCTGCTCTCCTTAACAGTCCTTCTGTAACTCAGTCCCCAAACTCTGCTCTATGCAACAGTCCTTCTGCACCGAAGTCTCCAACATCTGCTCTCTGAAACAGTCCTTCTACACCCCAGTCTCCAAAATCTGCTCTCTAGAACAGTCCTTCTACACCCCAGTCTCCATACTCTGCTTGCCCCAATGATCCATTAGCACCCCAGTCTCCAACCTCTGGTCTCTACATCAGTTCTTTTGCACTCCAGTCTCCAACCTTTGCTATCTATAACCGTCCTTCTCTACCGCAGTCTCCGACTGCTGTTCTTCGTAAAGGTCCTTATGCACCCCAGTATCAAACCTCTCCTTCCTGTATCTGTCGTTTTGCACAACAGTCTCAAAACTCTTTCCTCTGTAACAGTCCTTCTGCAAGTAAGTCTGCCACATCTGCTCTCTGTAACAGTCCTTCTGCACGCCAGTCTTTATTCTCTGCTCTCTGCAACAGTCCTTTGGCATCCCAGTCTCCAACCTCTGCTCTCTATAACAGTCTTTCTGTACTGCATTCTCCAACATCTGCTCTCTGTAAGGGTACTTCTACACCCGAGTCTCCAACCTCTGCTTTCTGTATCAGTCCTTCTGCACCCCAGTCTCCAACCTGTGCTCTGTGTAACTGTCGCTCTGCACCTTAGTCTCAAACATTTGCTCTCTGCTACAGTCCTTCTAGACCCCAGTCTCCAACCTCTGCTCTCTCTAACAAGCCTTCTGCACCTCCTTCTACAACCTCTGCTCTCTGCAATGGTCCTTATGCACCTGAGTCTCCAACATCTACTCTTTGTTACAGTGCTTCTACACCTCAGCCTCCAACCTCTGCTCTATGTAAGATCCTTCGGCAACCCAGTCTCCACACTCTGCTCTCTGTAAAAGACCTTCTGCACACCAGTTCCAAACTCTGATCTCTGTATCAGTCCTTCTCTACCCCAGTCTCCTACCTCTGCTTTCTGCAACAATCCCACTGCAAACCAGTCTTCAACCTCTGCTCTCAGCAACGGTCCTTATGCACCTCTGTGTCAAACCTCTGCTTTCTGTATAAGTCATTCTGAACCACGGATTCCAACCTCTGCTTTCTGTAACAGTCCTTCTGCACCTTTGTATCCAACCTCTGAACTCTGCAACCTTACTTCTACACCCCATTCTCTAACCTCTGCTCTCTTTAACAGTCCTTCTGCACCCCATTCTCTAACCTCTACTCTTTGCAACAGTACTTCTGTACTACAGTATCCAACCTCTGCTCTCAATAACGGTTCTTCTGCACCCCAGTCTCAACCTCTGCTTTCTGTATCAGTAATTCTGCACCCCAATCTCCAAACTTTGCTCTCTGTAACATTCTTTCTGCACCTCAGTCTCCAACCGCTGCTCTGTGCGACAGTTTTCTGCACCCCAGTCTCCAAACTCTGCTCTCAGCAACAGTTCTTCTGAACCCCAGTCTCCAACATCTGCACTCGGAAACAGTTCTTCTATAAACCATTCTCCAAACTCTGCTCTCTATACCAGTTTTTCTGTATGGCAGTCTGCGAACTCTGCTCTCTGCAACGGTCCTTCTGAACCCTAGTCTCCAACCTCTGCTTTCTGTATCAGTCCTTCTGAACCCCAGTCTCCAAACTCTGCTCTCTGTAACAGTTATTCTGCACCTCAGTCTCCAAATTCTGCTCTCTGCAAAAGTATTTCTGCACCCAAGTCTCCAACATCTGCAGCCTGCAACAGTCCTTCTTCACCCCATTCTCCCACCTCTGCTATCTGCAACAGTCCTTCTGCACCCCAGTCTCCAACCTCTTCCCGCTGTAACAATCTTTCTGCAAGTCTGTCTCCACCTCTGCTCTGTGCAATGGTCCTTCTGCACCTCAGTCTGAAAACTCGGTTCTCAGCAAAGATCCTTCTTCACCCCAGTATCCAAACTCTGCTCTCTGTAACAGACTTGTTCCACCTCAGTCTCTAAACTCTGCTCTCAGTAAGATCCTTCTGCAACCCCGTCTCCAAACTCTGCTCTCTGTAACAGTCCTTCTGCACCCCAGTCTCCAACATCTGCTCTCTGCAACAGTCATTCTGTACATCACTCTGAAAACTCTGATCTCTGCAAGGATCCTTGTGCACCACAGTCTCTAAACTCTGCTTTCTGTAACAGTCCTTCTGCAACTCACTCTCTAACCTCTGCTCTCTGTAACAGTTGTTCTTCACCCCAGTCTCCAACCTCTGCTCTCTGTAACAATCCTTCTGCACCTCAGTCTCCAACATCTGCTCTCGGAAACGGTCTTTCTACACCCCATTCTCCAACCTCTGTTGTCTGCAAGAGTCCTTCAGCATGTCAGTCTCCAAACTCTGCTCTCTGCAAAAATCCTACTGCACCCCAGTCTCCAACCATTGCTCTCGGGAACATTTCTTCTGCACCCCAGTCTCCAACCTCTACTCTGTGCAACAGTTCGTCTGCACCCCACTCTCCAACCTATGCTCTCTGTAAGATCGTTCTGCACCCCAATCTCCAAACTCTGATCTCTGTTAAAGTCCTTCTTCACCGCAGTCTCCAACATCTGCTCCCTGCAACAATCCTTCTGCACCCAAGTCTCCAACTTCTGCTGTCTGCAACAGTTCTTCTGCACCCCAGTCTTTAAGATCTACTCTCTGAAACCATCCTTCTGCATCCCATTCTCGAACCTCTGCTTTCTGTATCAGCCCTTCTGCACCCCAGTCTTCAAACTCTGCTCTCTGTAACAGTCCTTCTGTATCTCAGTCTCCAACATCTGCTCTCTATAACAGTCCTTCTGCACCCCAGTATCCAAACTCTGCTCTCTGCAACAGTCCTTCTTCACTCCAGTCTTCAACCTCTGCTCTGTGTAACAGTCTTTCTGCATCCCAGTCTCCAACATCTGCTCTCTACAACCGTCCTTTTGCACCCAAGTCTCCAAACTCTGCTCTCTGCAACGATCCTTTTGCTCACCAATCTCCAACCTCTGCTCTCTGCAATAATCCTACTGCACCCCAGTCGCCAACCTCTGCTCCCTGTAACAATTTTTCTGCACCGAAGTCTCCACACTCTGCTCTACGTAATATTATTCTTCAACCCAGTCTCCAAACTCTGCTCTCTGTAACAGCCCTTCTATACCCAGTCTCCAAACTCTGCTCTCTGTAACAGGCCTTCTGCACCCCAGTCTCCAAACTCTGCTCTCTGTATCAGTCCTTCTGCACCCCAGTCTCCAAAGTCTGCTCTCTGTAACATTGTTTCTCTATCTCAGTCTCCTACCTCTGCTCTCTGCAACAGTTCTTCTGCACACCAGTCTCCAACATCTGCACTCTGAAACAGTTCTTCTCCACTCCAGTCTCCAACCTCTGCTCTCTGTAACAGTCCTCCTTATTGCAGTCTCCAAACTCTACTCTCTGTAATGGTCCTTCTTCACCTCAGTCTCCAACCTATGTTTTCTGTATCAGTCCTTCGGTACCGCAGTCTCCAAACACTCCTTCTGCACCTCTGTCTCCAAATTCTACTCTCTGCAAAAGTCCTTCTGCACCCAAGTCTCCAACACCTGCTCGCTGCAATAGTCCTTCTTCACCCCAGTTTCCAAACTCTGCTATCTGCAACAGTTCTTCTGCACCCCAGTCGCCAAACTCTGCTCTCTGTAACAGTCCTTCTTCACCTCAGTCTCCAAATTCTTCTCTCTGCAACAGTTTGTCTGCACCCAAGTTTCCAAACTCTGCTCTCTGCAACAGTCCTTATACACCCAAGTCTTCAACCTCTGCTCTGTGTAACAGTCCTTCTGCACCCCAGTGTCCAACCTCTGCTCTCTACAATGATCCTTTTGCAACCCAATGTCCAAAGTCTGCTCTCTGTAACAGCCCTTCTGCACCCCAGTCTCCAAAGTCTGTTCTCTATAACAATCCTTCTGCACCCCAGTCTCCAACCTCTTCTCTCTGTGACAGTCCTTCTGAATCTCAGTCTCCTACATCTGCTCTCTGCACCAGTCCTTCAGCACCCATTCTCCAAATTCTTGTCCCTGCAACAGTCCTTATACACCCTAGTATAAACCTCTGCTATCTGCAAGAGTCCTTCTGCACTCCAATCTCCAAACTCTGCTCTCTGTAAGATCCTTCTGCAACCCAGTGTCCAAACTCTGCACTCTGTAACAGTCCTTCTGCACCCCTTCTCCAAACTCTCCTCTGCGTAAAAGGCCTTCTGGACCCCAGTCTTCAACCTTTGCTCTCTGTAACAGTCCTCCTGTACTGCAGTCTCTAACCTCTGCTCTCTGTATCAGTCCTTCTTCACCCGAGTCTCCAAACTTTGCATTATGTATGAGTCATTCTTCACCCAAGTCTCCAAATTCTGCTCTCTGTAACAATCCCTCTGCACCTCAGACTTTAACCTCTGTTTTCTGCAACAGTCCTTCTGCACCCCAATCTTCAACCTCTGGTTTCTGCAACAGTCCTTCTGCACCTCAGTGTCCTAACTCTGCTCTCTGTAAGATCCTTCTGAAACCCAGTCTCCAACCTCTGCTTTCTGAAATGGTCCTTCTGTACCCCAGTCTCCAAACTCTGATCTCTACAACAGTTATTCTACACCCCAGTCTCCAAAATCTGCTCTCTGTAACAGTCTTTCTGTACCTCAGTCTCCAATCACTGCTCTCTGCAACAGTCTATCTACACCCCAGTCTCCATAATCTGCTTGCCCCAACGATCCTTCTGAACCTAAGTCTCCAACCTCTGTTCTCTACATCAGTTCTTCTACACCCCAGTCTCCAACCTCTGCTCTCGGTAACAGTCCTTCTGTACCGTTGTCTCGAACCTCTGTTCTCTGTTAGGGTCCTTATGCACCCCAGTATATTACCTTTGCTATCTGTATCAGTCATTTTGAACCACAGTCTCAAAACTCTGCCCTCTGTAACACTCTTTATGAAACTCAGTCTGCAAACTCTGCTCTCTGCAACAGTCCTTCTGCACCACAGTCTCCATCCTCTGCTCTCTGCAACAGTCCTGCAACCCAGTCTTCAACATTTGCTCTCTGCAACTGTCCTTCTAAACCCCAGTCTCCAACCGCTGCTCTCTGTAACAGTCCTTCTGTACTGCATTCTCCAACCTCTGCTCTCTGTAAGGGTACTTCTGCATCAGAGTCTCTAACCTCTGCTTTCTGTATCAGTCCTTCTGCACCCCAGTCTCTAATCTCTGCTCTCTATAACAATCCTTCTGCACCACAGTATCCAACCTCTAGTCTCTGCAATGGTCTTTCTGCACCTGAGTCTCCAAACTCTACTCCCTGTAACAGTGCTTCTGCACCTCAGTCTGCAACCTCTGTTCTTTGTAAGATCCTTCTGCAACCCAGTCTCCAAACTCTGCTCTCTGTAACAGTCCTTGTGCACCTCAGTCTCCAAACTCTGCTCTGTGTAAAAGGCCTTCTGCACAACAGTCTCCAACCTCTGCTCTCTGCAACGATCCCTCTGCACCGTAGTCTCCAAGCTCTGCTCGCTGCAACAGACCATGTGCACCCCAATCTCCAACATATGCTCTCTGCAACAGTTTTTCTGTACCTTAGTCTGAAAACTCTGCTCTCTGCAATAATCCTTCTGCACCCAAGTCTGAAACCTCTGCTCTCTGTAACAGCCCTTCTGTACCTCAGTCACCAACTTCTGCTCTGTATCAGTCCTGCACCCCTGTCTCCCACATCTGCTCTCTGTAACTGTTCTTCACCTCAGTCTTCAACCTCTGCTCTGTGTAACAGTCCTTCTGCATCTCAGTCTGGAAACTCTGCTGTCTGCAATGATCCTTCTGCACCCCAGTCTCCAACTTCTGTTGTCTGCAAGGATCCTTCTGAAACTCAGTCTCCAATCTCTACTCTCTGTAATAGTCCTTCTGCATCTCAGTCTCCAACATCTGATCTCTGTAAATTTTTTTTGCATCCAAGTCTCTAAAGTCTGCCATCTGTAACAGTCCTTCTGGAGCCCTTCTCCAAACTCTGCTCTTCATAACAGGCATTCTGCACCCAAGTCTCCAACCTCTGCTCTCTTTAAGAGTCCTGCTGCACCTCGGTCTTTAAACTCTGGTCTCTGTAAGATCCTTCTGCAACCTTGTCTAAAAACTCTGCTCTCTGTAACAGTTCTTCTGCACCTCAGTCTCCAACCTCTGTTCTTTGCAACACTCCTTCTGCACTCCAGTTGCCAACCTCTGCTCTCTGTAACAGTCGTTCTGTACCACATTCTCCAAACTCTGCTCTCTGTAATTGTCCTTCTGCCCCTCAGTCTCCAACTCTGCTTTCTGTATCAGTCCTTCTGCTCCCCAGTTTACAAACTTTGCTTTCTGTAACAGTCCTTCTGAAGCTCATGTCCAAACTCTGCTATCTGCATCAGTCCTTATGCACCCTAGTCTCCAACCTCTGCTGTGTGAAACATTCCTTCTGTAATCCAGTCTGCAACGTGTGCTCTGTGTAAGAGTCCTTCTGCAGCCAAGTCTCCACCTCTGCTCTCTGAAATGATCTTTCTTTACCTCAGTCTTAAACCTCTTCTCTCTGCAACAATTCTTCTGTACCCCAGTATCCATCCTCTTTCTCTAAAACAGTCCTTCTCCACCTCAGTCTTCAACCTCTTCTCTCTGCAAGAGTCCTTTTGCACCCCAGTCTCCAACATCTGCTCTCTAAACAATCCTTCTGCACCCCAGTCTCCAACATCTGCTCTCTGCAAAAGTCCTTCTGCATCCCAGTGTCCAAACTCTGCTTTAGGAATGATGCTTCTGCACCTCATTCTCTAACCTCTGCTCTGTGAAAGATCCTTCTGCACCCCAGTTTCCAAAATCTGCTCTCTTTAATATTTCTTCTCCACGCCATTCTCCAACCTCTGCTTTCTGCAACGGTTCTGCTGCACCCTAGTCTCAAACCCCTGTTATCCGCAACACTCCTTCTGCCATGCAGTCTCCAAACTCTGCTCTCTGTAATACTCCTTCTGTACCACAGTCTCCAAACTCTGCTCTCTGTAAAGGTCCTTTTACACGCCAGACTCCAACCTCTGCTTTCTTGATCCATCCTTCTGCACCTCAGTCTCCAACCTCTGCTCTCTGCAAAAGTCCTTCTGCACCCCATTCTCAAACTTCTGCTCTCTGCAACAGTTTTTCTGAACAACAGTCTCCAAAATCTGCTCTCTGAAAAAGTGCTTGTGTACCCTAGTCTCTAACCACTGCTCTCTGCAAAAGTCCTTCTGTATTGCAGTCTCCAACATCTGCTCTCTGCAACAGTCCTTCTGCACTTCAGTCTAAAACCTCTATTCTCTGTAAGATCCTTTTAAACCCAGTCTCAAAACTCTGTGCTCTGTAA
The DNA here is from genome assembly GCF_052094955.1 of Ictidomys tridecemlineatus. NCBI lineage: Eukaryota > Metazoa > Chordata > Mammalia > Rodentia > Sciuridae > Ictidomys > Ictidomys tridecemlineatus. The sequence goes on from NW_027523239.1 coordinate 53,175, forward strand.
TAGTCCTTTTGCACCCCAGTCTCAAAACTCTGCTCTCCGTAACAGGCCTTCTGCACCCCAGTCTCCAAACTCTGCTCTCTGTAGCAGTCCTTCTGCACCCCATTCTCAAACTTCTGCTCTCTATAATGATCCTTCTGCACCCCAACATCTGCTCTCTGCAACAGTCCTTCTTCACCTCATTCTGAAAATTTTGCTCTCTGCAACAATCCTTCTGCACCCCAGACTCCAACATCTGGTCTCTTTAAGATCCTTCTGCAACCCAGTCTCCCAACTCTGCCCTCTCAAACAGTCCTTCTGCACCCCTATTCCAAACTCTCTTCTCCATAACATGCCTTTTGCACCCCAGTCTCCAACCCCTGGTCTCTGTAACATTCCTGCTGCACCTAGGTCTACAATCTCTGCTCCCTCTAAGATTTTTCTGCAACCTTGTCTGAACTCTGCTCTCTGTAACAGTTATTCTGCACCCCAGATTCCAACCTCTGCTGTCTGTAACAGGCCTTGTGCACCTCAATCTCCAACCTCTACTCTCTGTAACAGTCTTTTTGCACCTCAGTATCAAACCACTGCTCTCCTCAACAGTCCGTCTGCACCCCTGACTTCCAACCTCTCTGTAAAATCCTTCTGCATCCCAGTTTTCAAACTCTGCTCTCTGTAACATTCTTTTTCCACAACAGTCTAAAACCTTGTATTCTGCACTGGTCCTCCGGCAACCCAGTCTCCAAACTCTGTTCTCTGCAACAGTTCTTCTGCTCCCCAGGGCCAACATCTGCTCTCTGTAACAGTCCTTCTGTACTGCAGTCTTCTACCTCTGCTCTCTGTAACAGTCCTTCTGCACCCCAGTCTCAAACCTCTGCTTTCTGTATCAGTCCTTCTGCACCACTGTTTCCAACCTCTGCTCTCTGCAACCTTACTTCTGCACCCAATTCTTTAACCTCTGCTTTCTACTACAGTTCTTCTGAACCACAGTCTACAACATCTGCTCTCTGCAACATTCCTTATGTACCCTAGTCTCCAAACTCTGCTCTGTGTAACATTTCTTCTGTACTGCAGCCTCCCACCTCTGCTCTCTGTAACGGTCCTTCTGCACCCAGTCTTCAACCTCTTCTTTTTTTATTAGTAATTCTGCACCCCAGTCTCCAACATTTGCTCTCTGTAACATTCTTTCTGCAACTCAGTCTCCAACTTCTGTGATCTGCGACAGTTTTTCTGCACCACAGTCTCCAAACTCTGCTCTATGCAACAGTTCTTCTGCAACCAATCTCCAACATCTGCACTCTGAAACAGTTCTTCTCCACTCCAGTCTCAGACCTCTTCTCTCTGCTACAGTCCTCCTGTATTGCAGTCTCCAAACTCTGATCTCTGTTACGGTCCTTCTGCACCCCAGTCTCCAACCACTGCTTTCTGTATCAGTCTTCTGCACAACAGTCTCCAACATCTGCTATCTGCAACAGTCCTTCTGCACATAAGTCTCCAACACCTGCTCCATGCAACAGTCCT
>NW_027523240.1:0-54662 GCF_052094955.1 Ictidomys tridecemlineatus
ACGATTCAGAGTGAATGGGGGGTTTGTAAAGGGTGTTACAGAGAGCAGACCTTGGAGACTGGGGTGCAGAAGGACTGTTGCAGAGAGCAGTGGTTGGAACCTTAGATGCAGAAGGATCGTTGCAGAGAGCAGAGGTTGGAGACTGAGGTGCAGAAAGATCTTTACAGAGAGCAGAGTTTTGAGACCGGGGTGCAGTAGGATAGTTTCGGAGAGCACAGGTTGGAGAATGGAGTGCAGAAGAAATGTTGAAGAGAGCAGAGGTTGGAGACTGGGGTGCATAAGGGCTGTAGGAGAGAGAAGCAGATGGAAACTGGGGTGTAGAAGGACTGTTGTAGAGAGCAGACATTGGTGACTGGGATGCAGAAGGATCGTTGCAGAGAGCAGATGTTGGATACTGGGGTATAATAAGACGTTTGCAGAGAGCAGAGGTTAGAGACGGGGGTGCAGAAGGACTGTTGCAGAGAGCAAAGTTTGGAGACTGAGGTGCAGAAGGACTGTTACAGACAGCAGAGGTTTTAGACTTAGGTGCAGAATAACTAATAGGAAAGTAGAGTTTGGAGACTGGGGTGCAGAAGGACTGCTACAGAGAGCAGATTTTGTAGCCTGGGGTGCAGAAGAACAGCTGCAGAGAACAGAGGTTGGATACTAGGGTGCACAAGGGCCGTTGCAGAGAGATGAGGTTGGAGACTGAGGTGCAGAATGACTGTTACAGAGAGCAAAGTTTGGAGAACGGGGTGCAGAATGATCTTACAGAGAGCAGACGTTGGAGACTGGCATGCAGAAGGATCGTTGCAGAGAGCAGAGGATAGAGACTGGGGTGTAGAAAGACTTTTGCAGAGAATAGAGTTTGGAGACTGGGGTGCAGAAGGCCTGTTACAGTGAGCAGAGTTTGAAGACTGGGTTGCAGCAGACATGTTACAGAGAGCAGATGTTGGGGACTGGGGTGCAGAAGGATTGTTACAGATAGCAGTTTGGAGACTGGGGTTTAGAAGGATTGTTGCAGAGAGCAGAAGTTTCAGACTGAGGCTTAGAAGGACTGTTACAGTGAGCAGAGTTTGGAAATTGGGGTGGAGAAGGACCGTTATAGAGAGAAGAGTTTGGAGACTGCCGTAAAGAAGGACTGTTACAGAGAGCAGATTTTGGAGACTAGGGTGCAGAAGGACCCTTGCAGAGAGCAAATGTGGGCGACTGGGATGCAGAAGGATCATTGCAGAGAGAAGAGGTTGGAGACTGAGGTGCAGAAGGAAAGCTACAGAGAGCAGAGTTTGAAGATCGGGGTTCTGTAGGATAGTTTCAGAGAGCACAGGTTGGAGACTGGGGTGCAGAAGAAATGTTACAGAGAGCAGAGGTTGGAGACTGGGGTGCAGAAGGACTGTAGCAGAGAGCAGAGGTTGGAGACTGTGGTATAGAAGGACTGTTGCAGAGAGCAGACTTTGGAGACTGGGATGCAGAAAGATCGTTGCAGAGAGCAGATGTTGGATACTGGGGTATAATAAGACGTTTGCAGAGAGCAGAGGTTGGAGACTGGGGTGCAGATGGACTGTTGAAGAGAGCAGAGTTTGGAGATTGTGGTCCAGAAGGAATGTTACAGACAGCAAAGGTTTGAGTATGAGGTGCAGAAGGACTGTTACAGACAGCAGAGGTTTTAGACTGGGGTGCAGAATAACTAATACGGAAGGTAGAGTTTGGAGACTGGGGTGCAAAAGGACTGTTACAGAGAGCAGAGTTTGTAGCCTGGGGTGCAGAAAAGCAGCTGCAGAAAACAGAGGTTGGATACTAGGGTGCACAAGTGCCGTTGCAGAGAGATGAGGTTGGAGACTGAGGTGCAGAATGTCTGTTACAGAGAGCAATGTTTGGAGAATGGGGTGCAGAAGGATCTTACAGAGAGCAGACGTTGGAGACTGGGATGCAGAAGGATCGTTGCAGAGAACAGAGGTTGGAGACTGGGGTGTAGAAAGACTTTTGCAGAGAGCAGAGTTTGGAGACTGGAGTGCAGACAGCATGTTACAGAGAGTAGAGTTTGGAGACTGGGGTGAAGGAGACCTGTTACAGAGAGCAGATGTTGGAGACTGGGGTGCAGAAGGATTGTTACAGACAGCACAGTTTGGAGACTGGGGTTTAGAAGGATTGTTGCAGAGAGCAGAAGTTTCAGACTGAGGCTTAGAAGGACTCTTACAGAGAGCAGAGGTTGGAAATTGGTGTGCAGAAGGACCATTACAGAGAAAAGAGTTTGGAGACTGCCGTGCAGAAGGACCATTACAGAGAGCAGAGTTTGGAGACTGAGGTGCAGAGGGAATGTTGCAGAGAACAGATGTGGGAGACTGGGATGCAGAAGAATCATTGCAGAGAGCAGAGGTTGGAGACTGAGGTGCAAAAGGATCGATACAGAGAGCAGAGTCTGGAGACCGGGGTGCAGAAAGATAGTTTCAGAGAGCACAGTTTGGAGAATGGGGTGCAGAAGAAATGTTGCAGAGAGCAGAGGTTGGAGACTGCCGTGTAGAAGGACTTAGCAGAGAGAAGATGTTGGAGACTGGGGTGTAGAAAAACTGTTGCAGAGAGCAGACGTTGGAGACTGGGCTATAATGACTTTTGCAGGGAGCAGAGTTTGGAGACTGGGGTGCAGATGGACTGTTGCAGAGAGCAGAGGTAGGAGACTGTAGTGCAGAAGGAATGTTACAGACAGCAGAGGTTTTAGACTGGGGTGCAGAATAACTGATACGGAAAGTAGAGTTTGGAGACTGGGGTGCAGAAGGACTGTTACAGAGAGCAGAGTTTGTAGCCTGGGGTGCAGAAGGACAGCTGCAGAGAACAGAGCTTTGATACTGAGGTGCACAAGGGCCGTTGCAGAGAGATGAGGTTGGAGACTGACGTGCAGAATGACTGTTACAGAGAGCAAAGTGTGGAGAACGGGGTGCAGAAGGATCTTACAGAGAGCAGACTTTAGAGACTGGGATGCAGAAGGATCTCTGCAGAGAGCAGAGGTTGGAGACTGGGGTGTAGAAGGACTTTTGCAGAGAGCAGAGATTAAAGAATGAGGTTGAGAAGGCCTGTTACAGAGAGCAGAGATTGGAGACAGGGTTGCAGAAAACCTGTTACAGAGAGCAGATATTGGAGACTGGGTTGTAGAAGGATTGTTACAGATAGCACAGTTTGGAGACTGTTGTTTAGAAAGATTGTTGCAGAGAGCAGAAATTTCAGACTGAGGCTTAGAAAGACTGTTACAGAAAGCAGAGTTTGGAAATTGGGGTGCAGAAGGAGCGTTAGAGAGAGAAGTGCTTGGAGACTGGGGTGCAAAAGGACTATTGCAGAGAGCAGATGTGGGAGACAGGGGTGCAGTAGGACTGTTACAGAGAGAAGACGTTGGAGACAGAGGTGCAGAAGGATTGTTACAGAGAGCAGTGATTGGAGACTGGGGTGCAGAAGGACCATTACAGAGAGCAAATGATAGAGACTGAGGTGCAGAAGGACTTTTACAGAGAGCAGAGCTTGAAGACTGAGGTGTAGAAAGATCGTTGCAGAGAGAAGAGTTTGGAGACTGGGGTGCAGAAGGACTGTTACAGAAAACAGAGGTTGGCAATTGGGAAGCAGATGGACCGTTACAAAAAGATGAGGTTGGAGACTGCGAAACAAAAGGAGTTTTACAGAGAGCAGAGTTTGGAGACTGGATAGAAGAAGGATCATTGCAGAGAGCAGATGTTGGAGACTGGGGTTCAGAAGGACTGTTACAGAGAGCACAGGTTGGAGACTGTGGTGCAGAAGAAATGTTAAAGACAGCAGAGTTTGAAGACTTGGGTGCATAAGGACTTTGGCAGAGAGCAAAATTTGGAGACTGTGGTGCAGAAGGACTGAAACAGAAATCAGAGTTGGGCGACTGGCGTGTAAAAGAATCGTTTCAGAGAGTAGATGTTGGAAACTAAGGTGCAGAAGTATCATTACACAGAGCAGATTTTGGTTACTGGGGTGTAAAAGGACTGCTGCATAGAGCAGAGGTTGGAGACTGGGGTGCAGCAGGACAGTTACAGAGAGCACATGTTGGAGACTTGGGTGCAGAAGAAATGTTGCAGAGAGCAGAGGTTTGAGACTGGGGTGCAGAACTACTGTAGCTGCGAGAAAAGGTTGAAGACTGGGGTGCAAAAGGACTGTTGCAGAGAGCAGACGTTGGAGACTGGATTGCAGAAAGATCCATGCAGAGAGCAGATGTTGGATACTGGGCTATAATAAGATGTTTGCAGAGAGCAGAGGTTGGAGACTGGGGTGCAGATGGACTGTTGCAGAGAGCAGAGGTTGGAACTGAGATGCAGAAGGATCGTTGGAAAGAGAAGAGGTTGCAGACTGGGGTGCAGAAGGACTGTTTCAGAGAGAAGACGCTGGAGACTGGGATGCAGAAAGATCGTTGCAGAGAGCAGATGTTGGATACTGGGCTATAATAAGATGTTAGCAGAGAGAAGATGTTGGAGACTGGGGTGCAGATGGACTGTTGCAGAGAGCAGAGGTTGGAGACTGAGGTGCAGAAGGATCATTGCAGAGAGCAGAGTTTGGAGACTGGGTTGCAGAAGATCTGTTACAGAGAGCAGATTTTGGAGACTGGGGTGCAGAAGGATCGTTGTAGACAGCGGAGGTTTAAGACTGAGGCTTAGAAGGACTGTTACAAAGAGCAGAGGTTGGAATCTGAGGTGTAGAAGGACTGTTATAGAAAGCAGAGGTTGGCAATTGGGGTGCAGAAGAAACTTTATAGAGAGAAGAGGTTGGAGACTGCGGTACAGAAGGACTGTTAGAGAGAACAGAGTTTGGAGACTTTGGTGCAGAAGGACCGTTGTAGAAAGCAGATGTTGGAGACTAGGATGCAGAAGGACTGTTACAGAGAGCAGACATTGGAGACTGAGTTGCAGAAGGATTGATACAGAGAGCAGAGGTTGGAGACTGCGGTACAGAAGGACCATTATAGAGAGCAAAGTTTGGAGACTGAGGTGCAGATGGACTTTTAGAGAGAACAGAGGTTGGATACTGGGGTGCAGAAGGACTGTTACAGAGAGGCAGGGTTGGAAAATGGATGCAAAAGGATCTTACAGAGAGCAGAGTCTGGAGACTGGGGTGCAGAAGAACTGTTACACAGAGCAGATGTTGGAGACTGGGGTGTGGAAGGTCTGTTACAGAGAGCAGATATTTGTAACTAGGGTGAAAAAGGACTGTTGTAGAAAGCAGAGGTTAGAGACTGGGGTGCAGAAGGACTGTTGCAGAGAGCAGAGGTTGGAGACTGAGGTTCAGAAGTCCTGTTACAGAGAGCAGAGTTTGGAGACTCAGGTGCAGAATTACTGTTACAGAGAGAAGAGTTTGGATACAGGGGTGCAGAAGGATTTTACAGAGAGCAGAGGTTGAAGACTGAGGTCCAGAAGGACTGTTGCTGAGATCAGAGGTTGGAGACTGGGGTGAAGTAGGATCATTGCAGAGAGCAGAGTTTGGAGACTGGGGTGCAGAAGGATCGTTACAGAGAGCAGCGGTTGGATACTGGGGTGCACAAGGCCTGCTACAGAGAGCAGAGTTTGGAGACTGGCGTGAAGAAGGCCTTTTACGAAGAGGAGAGTTTGGAGACTGGTTTGCTTAAGGATCTTTCAGAGAGCAGAGTTTGGAGACTGAGGTGCAGGTGGACTGTTACAGAGAGCAGTGGTCGGAGACTGGGGTGCAGAAGGATCGTGCAGAGACCATAAGTGTCAGACTGAGGTGCAGAAGGACTGTTACAGAGAGTAGAGGTTGGAGACTGAGGTGTAGAAGGACTGTTACAGAGAGCAGAGTTTGGAGACTGAGGTGCAGAAGCACTGTTATAGAAAGCAGAGTTTGGAAATTGGGTTGCAGAAGGACAGTTACAGAGACCAGAGTTTTGAGCCTTCGGTATAGAAAAACTATTACTGAGAGCAGAGCTTGGAGACTCAGGTGCAGAATGAATGTTACAGAGAGCACAGGTTGGAGTCAGAGGTGCAGAATTATAGCTACAAAGAGCAGAGGTTGTGGACTGGGGTTCAGAACGACTGATACAGAAAGTAGAGTTTGGAGACTGGGGTGAAGAAGGAAAAATTATGGAGAGCAGAGGTTGGAGACTGCGGTACTGAAAAACTGTTACAAAGAGCAGATGTTAAAGACTGTTTAGCAGAAGGACTGTTGCAGAGGACAGAGGTTGGAGACTAGGGTGCCACAGGACACTTGCAGAAAGCCAAGGTTAAAGACTGGAGTGGAAAGGTATGTTACAGGGACCAGAGTTTGGAAACTGGAGTGCAGAAGGAACTTATAGAGAGAAGACGTTGGAGACTGTGGTGCAGAAGTACTGTTGCAGAGAGCAGAGTTGGATACTGGGGTGCAGAAGGACTGTTGCGGAGAGCAGAGTTTGGAGACTGGGTGAAGAAGGACTGATACAGAAAGCAGAGATTGAAGTCTGGGGTGCAGAAAGACAGTTAAAAAAGAGCAAATGTTGGAGACTGCAGGTGCAGAAGAACTCTTAGAGAGAGCAGAAGTTGGAGACTGGCGTGAAGAAGGACTGATGCAGAAAGCAGACATTGGAGTCTGGCGTGAAGAAAGACCGTTACAGAGAGCAGAGGTTGGAGACTTCAGTATAGAAGGACTGTTGCAGAGAGCAGAGTTTGCAGACTGGGGTGCAGAAGGACTGTTGCAGAGAGCAGAGGTTGGAGACTGGGTGAAGAAGGACTGATACAGAAAGCAGAGATTGAAATCTGGGGTGCAGAAAGACAGTTAAAAAAGAGCAAATGTTGGAGACTGCAGGTGCAGAAGAACTCTTAGAGAGAGCAGAAGTTGGAGACTGGCGTGAAGAAGGACTGATACAGAAAGCAGACATTGGAGTCTGGCGTGAAGAAAGACCGTTACAGAGAGCAGAGGTTGGAGACTTCAGTATAGAAGGACTGTTGCAGAGAGCAGAGTTTGCAGACTGGGGTGCAGAAGGACTGTTGCAGAGAGCAGAGATTGGAGACTGAGGTTCAGAAATCCTGTTACATAGAGCAGAAGTTGGAGAATGGGGTGCAGAAAGATCTTTGCAAGGAGCAGAGCTTGAAGACAGGGGTGCAAAATGATCTTTCAGAGAGCAGAAGTTGGAGACTGAGGTGCAGAAGAACTGTTTCAGAGATGAGAGTTTGGAGACTGGGGTGCAGTATGATCATTGCAGAGAGCAGAGGTTGGAGACTGGGGTGCAGAAGGACTGTTATAGAGAGCACTGTTTGGAGACTGGGTTGCTAAAAATCTTGCAGAGAGCAGAGGTTTGAGACTGAGGTGCAGGTGGACTTTTACAGAGAACAGTGCTTGGATACTGGAGTGTAGAAGGACTTTTACAGACAGCAGAGTTTGGAGACTCAGGTGCAGAAGGAATGTTACAGGAAGCAGAGTTTGGAAATTGGAGTGCAGAAGGAAAGTTGCAGAGAGCAGAGTTTGAAGACTGCGGTATAGGACTGTTATTGAGAGCAGAGTTTGGAGACTGGGGTGCAGAAGGACTCTTACATAGAGCAGATGTTGGAGACTGCAGTATAGAAGGACTGTTGCAGAGAGCAGAGTTTGGAGACTGGGGTGCAGAAGGACGGTTGCAGAGAGCAGAGATTGGAGTCTGAGTTGCAGAAGTCCTGTTACATAGAGCAGAAGTTTGAAAATGGGGTGCAGAAAATCGTTGCAAGGAGCAGAGCTTGGAGACAGGGGTGCAGAATGATCTTTCAGAGAGCAGAAGTTGGAGACTGAGGTGCAGAAGGACTGTTTCAGAGATGAGATGTTGGAGACTGGGGTGCAGTATGATCATTGCAGAGAGCAGTTTGGAGACAGGGGTGCAGAAGGACTGTTGCAGAGAGCAGATGTTTAAGGCTGGGGTTCAGAAAGACTTTTTCAGAAAGCAGATTTTTAGAGACTGGGGTGAAGAAGGACTGTTACATATAGCAGAGGTTGAAGACTGAGGTGCAGACGGACTGTTACAGAGAAAATAGTTCAGAGACTTGTGTGCAGATGGACTGTTACACAGAGCATAGGTTGAAGACTGGGGTTCAGTTGGATCTTAAAGAGAGCAGAGTTTGGAGACTGGGGTTCAAAAAGACTGTTGCAGACAGCAGATATTGGATACTGGGGTGGAGTAGAATCATTGCAGATAGAAGAGGTGTGAGACTGGGGTGCAGAAGGCCTGTTACAGAGAGCAAAAGTTGGAGACTGTTGTGCAGAAGGACAGGTATAAAGTGTGGAGTTTAAAGACTGGATTGAAGAAAGATCTTACAGAGAGCAGAGTTGGGAGACTGAGGTGCAGAAGGACTGTTATAGAGAGCCGAGGTAAGGGACTGGGGTGCAGAAGGCTCGTTGTAGAGAGTAGAGTATTCAGACTGAGGTGCAGAAGAACTGTTGCAGAGAGCAGATGTTGGAGACTGGGGTGCAGAAGGACTGTTGCAGAGAGAAGATGTTGGTAACCAGTGTGCAGAAGGACTCTTGTAGAGAGAAGAGGTTGGAGACTGGGGTGCAGAAAGACTGCTGCAGAGAGCAGAGGTTGGATACAGGGGTGCAAAAGCATCTTAAAGAGAGCAGAATTTGGAGCCTGAGGTGCAGATGGACTGTTGCAGAGATCAGAGGTTGGAGACTGGAGTGCATTAGGATCATTGCAGAGAGCAGAGGTCGGAGACTGGGGTGCAGAAGAATCATTGCAGAGAGCAGATTTTGGAGACTCAGGTGCAGAAGGCCTGCTATAGAGAGCAGAGTTTGGAGACTGGCGTGCAGAAGTCCTGTTACAGAGAGTAGAGGTTGGAGACTGTGGTGCAGAAGGACTGTTATAGAGAGTAGAATTTGGAGACTGGGTAACTGAAGGATCTTAAGGAGCGAAGAGGTTGGAGACTGAGTTGCAGGTGGACTGTTACAGGGAGCAGTGGTTGGAGACTGAGGTGCAGAAGGACCATGCAGAGAGGAAAGTTGTCACACTGAGGTGCAGAAAGACTGTTACAGAGAGCAGAGGGTGGAGACTGAGGTGTAGATGTAGTGCTACAGAGAGCAGAGTTTGAAAATTGGGGTGCAGAAAGAGCGTTACAAAGACCAGTGTTTTGAGACTTCGGTATAGAAATACTGTTACAGAGAGCAGAGGTTGGAGATGGGGGTGTAGAAGGAATTTTACAAAGAGCACAGGTTGGAGACTGAGGTGCAGAATGATAGATACAGAGAGCAAAGTTTTGAGACTGGTGTTCAGAAGGACTGATACAGAAAGCAAAGTTTGGAGACTTGGTTGCCATAGGACTGTTACAGAAAGCAGATGTTGGACACTGGGGTGCAGAAGGACTGTTGCAGAGGACAGAGGTTGAAGACTGGAGTCCGACACTTGCAGAAAGAAGAGATTAAAGACTGGGGTGGAGAAGGAATGTTACAGAGAGCAGAGTTTGGAAACTGGAGTGCAGAAGGATCTTACAGAGATCAGAGGTTGGAGACTGTTGTGCAGAAGGACTTTTCCAAAGAGCAGAGGTTGGAGACTTTGGTCCAGAAGGATCCTTGAAGAGAGCAGCGTTTGGAGACCTGGGTGCAGAAGGACTGTTGCAGAGAGCAGAGTTTTGAGAATGGGTGCAGAAGGACTGTTGCACAGAGCAGAGTTTAGAGACTGCAGTGCAGAAGGACTGTTCCAGAGAGCAGAGGTTGGAGACTGGGGTTCAGATAGCCTGTTACAGAGAGCAGAGTTTGGACATGGGGTGTAGAAAGACTGTTGCCGAGAACACAGGTTTGAGATTTTGGTGAAGAAGCACTGTTGCAGAGAGTAGAGGTTCGAGACTGCCTTTTAGTATGACTGTTACAGAGGCAGAGTTTGGAGACTTAGGTGCTGAAGGACTGTTGCGGAGAGCACAGTTTGTAGACTGAGGTGCAGAAGGACTGTTACAGAGAGCAGAGTTTGGTAATTGGGGTGCAGATGGACTGATACAGAAAGCAGAATTTGGAGACTAGGGTGCAGAAGGACTGTTGCAGAGAGCAGAGGTTCGAGAATGGGGTGCAAAAGGCCTGATACACAGAACAGAGGTTGGAGACTAAGGTGCAGAAGGACTGTTACAGACAGCAGAGTTTTGAGACAGGGTTGCAGAAGGATCTTACAGAGAGCAGAGTTTGGAGACTGTGGTACAGCAGGACTGTTACAGAGAGCAGAGGTTGGAGACTGGGATGCAGAATGATCGTTGCAGTGAACAGAGTTTTCAGACTGAGGTGCAGAAAGACTTTTGCAGAGAGCAGATATTGGAGACCGGGGTGCAGAAAGACTGTTGCAGAGAGCAGAGGTTGGAGACTTGGGTGCAGAAGGATCGTTGTAAGGAGAAGAGGTTTGAGACCTGCGTGCAAAAGGACTGTTACAAAAACAGAGGTTGGACAAGGAATGCAGAAAGACTGTTACAGAGGGCAGAGTTTACAGACTGGGTTGCAGGGGGATCTGACAGAAAGCAGGTGTTGGAGACTGAGGTTCAGAAGGACTGTTACAGAGAGTAAAGTTTAGAGACTGATGTGGAGAAAGACCATTGTAGAGAGCAGAGTTTGGAAACTGAGATGCAGAAGGATTGTTAAAGAGAGCAGAGGTTGGAGACTGGGGTGCAGAGGACTGTTGCAGATAGCAAAGTTTGGAGAATGGGTGTAGAATGACTGTTGCAGAAAGCAGAGGTTTGAGACTCGGGTGCAGAAGGACTGTTGCAGAGAGCAGAAGTTGGAGACTGAGGTCCAGAAGGACTGTTACAGAGAGATGAGTTTGGAGACTGGGGTGCAGAAGGACTGATACAGAAAGCAGAGGTTGAAGACTGGGGAGCAGAAGGACTGTTACAGAGAGCAGATTTTGGAGACTGCACTACAGGAGGACTGTTACAGAGAGCAGAGTTCAGAGACTGGTGTGGAGAAAGACTGTTTCAGAGTGCAGACCTTGGAGACTGGGGTGCAGAAGAACTGTTGCATAGAGCATTGGTTGAAGACTGGGGTGCAGAAGAACTGTCGCAGAGAGAAAAGTTTGGGGACTGAGGTGCAGAAGGAATGTTACAGAGAGCAGAGTTTGGGAACTGTGGTGCAGAAGGAATGATACAGAAAGTAGAGGTTGGAGACTTTGGTGCAGAAGGACCGTTACAGAGATCAGAGGTTGTGGACTGTTTTACAGAAGGACTGTTACAGAGAGCAGAGGTTGGAGACTGGGGAGCAGAAGGACTGTTACAGAGAGCAGAGGTTTGGGACTGGGGAGCAGAAAGACTGTTACAGAGAGCAGAGGTTGGATTCTGGGGAGCAGAAGGAATGTTACAGAGAGCAGATTTGGAAAATGGGGTGCGAAAGGATCTTACAGAGAGCAGAAGTTGAAGGCTGGGTTGCAGATTCACTGTTAGAGACAGCAGATTTTAGAGACTGAGGTGCAGAAGGACTGTTACAGAAAGAAGAGATGGGAGACTGGGGTGCACAAGGATCGTTGCAGAGAGCAGAGATATCAGACTGATGTTAAGGAGGACTGTTGCAGAGAGCAGATGTTGAAGACTGGGGTGCAGATAGACTTTTGCAGAGAGCAGAGGTTGGAGACTGGGGTGCAAAAGGATCATTGCTGAGAGCAGAGGTTGGAGACTAGGGTGCAGAAGGATTGTTACAGAGAGCAGATGTTGGAGACTGGGGTGCAGAAAAACTCTTACAGAGAGCACAGGTTGAAGACTGCGGGACAGAATGACTGCTACAGACAGCAGAGGTTGGAGATTGGGGTGTAGAAGAACTGTTGCAGAGAGCAGAAGTTTGAGACTGGGGTGCTGAAGGACAGTTGCAGAGAGTAGAGGTTGGAGACAGAGGTGCAGAAGAAGTGTTGTAGAGAAAAGAGGTTGGAGACTGGGGTGCAGAAAACCATTGCAGATAGTAGAGGTTAGATATTGTGTTGCAGAAGGATCTTACAGAGAGCAGAGGTTGGAGTCTGAGGTGCAGAAGAACTCTTAGAGAGAGCAGTGGTTGGAAACTGAGGTGCAGAAGGATTGTGACGGAGTTCGGAGTTTGGACACTGATGTTCAGAAGGACTGTTACAGAGAGCAGAGCGTGGAGACTGGTGTGTAGAAGGATCATTGCAGAGAACAGAGGTTTAGGACTGAGGTGGAGAAGGATCTTTGCAGAGAGCAGAGTTTGGAGAGTGAGGCACAGAAGGATAACTACAGGGAGCAGAGGTTGGACACTGGGGTTCAAAGGACAGTTACAGAGAGCACAGGTTGGAGACTGGGGTGAAGAAGAAATGTTGCAGAGAGCAGATGTTGTAGACTGGGGTGCAGAAGGACTGTTGCAGAGAGCAGAGGTTGGAAACTGGAGTGCAGAAGGACTGTTGCAGATAGCAAAGGTTGGAGACTGAGGTGTAGCAGGACTGTTGTAGAAACAGAGGTTGGAGACTGAGGGGTAGAAGGACTGTTACAGAGAGCATAGGTTGGAAACAGTGGTGCAGAAAGACTGATACAAAAAGCAGAGTTTGCAGACTGGGTTTCAGAAGGATCTTACATAAAGCAGAGGTTTTAAACTGAGGTGCAGAAGGACTGTTACAGACAGCAGAGGTTAGAGACTGGGGTGCACAAGGAGCTTACAGAGAGTAGAGTTTGAAGACTGCAGTATAGAAGGGCTGTTACAGAGAGCACCATTTTGATTGGGGTAAATGACGGTTGTAGATAGAAGATGTTGGGATGTCTTGGGAAGATGGCGGCGAAGGGAGTGCATCACCCCAGTGCGCTGCGTCACTGAGCCAGTGAAAGACCATATGAAACGGCTGAAGGATTTCTTGTTGAGAATTTCCAGTGAAATTGAGGCGCTACAGAATCCAATAAACAGGTTTCCATCGTGCGAGGTTCGGCTGTGGGAGCTCCAATTGTCCGCAAGGAGGGTCGCATAGCCTGATCGCTCCGCAGCTGGTTGTCTGTGGCATGCGCTGGGGATCGGCAGGGTGCCGGAGCGGGAGAACAGCAAGGAGCGGGAGAACAGCGATATGGATTCGGGAGGCTCCCGCTAGTGATACATCGGCAGCGCTTGGTGCTGAATTCCGGCTTTGAGACAGAGGAGAGAAGCGGTGGTTCCAGTCACCGGTCTGACCATGGAGGAGGATGGCAGCCGCCATCTCTGAGAGATGATGTTATCATCCCATTGTTCTGTTGATCTCAACTCATTCAGCTACGGAACAGGTGATCTAAGGCTGGTATTTGCCTGCATCTAGCAGACAGATTTCTTCCTCAGGATCGGGACTGGGGATCTTGTGGAGAATAATCTTGGAGGCTCGTGCCTGGCAAGGCGTGCGCCGGGCACTGAGCAGCGGGACTTGGGTTCCCGGGACTTGGGTTCCCGGGGATAACCTGGCCCAGGTCTGAGGAATCTGCAGAGACTGCCTGTGAAGGCCAGCTCCGAGTGGAGCGTGCGCTGATCTTGGGGCGACTGGGTTCTGACTCCTGGGACAGTTTTGACCTGGGGCTGGGGATCCCGTGGGGGTCGCTCGCTGGAGCCAACTCCCAGCGAAGAGTGTATCGGGATCGGAAAGGCGGGGTTCTTGATACCTAAGCTGCTTTGGCCCAAGGCTAGGGAACCGGCGGTGACTGCTTCTTGGCCAGGGTCCTGCTGGATGCTGTGGGGGCAGAGTGGAGTTTCCACCTGCGCCCAGAGCAGGCCAAGTGACCCGCCGGCGTGGTATCATGAAACCCCAAATGCAGCTGGGGCTGAAGAGAGAAGCCGCCCATGCCTAGAATAGGACCAGCGACCCACTGGCAAGACAGGCCAGGTAGCTTGCCAACGTGGTGGACACGTAACACTGAGGCAGTCGAGTCACACTGGTTGGAGTGGGAGTGGAGCAGAGTCACCGCCCGGATCCGGAGGGGGCTCATCGACCCATTGAAGAGGTAGTCAGGTACCCCCATTGGGAGTGGGGGCTGTGCAGAACTGCGACCCACTGGCCTAGAGGTCTGCCAGCGTGGTAGACACGTCACACCAATTGGAGTGGGGGCACAGCAGAGCCGCCACCCACATCCAGATCAGGACCAACGACCCCAGGGCGTGGTAGTTACGTTACCACAATTGGAGTGGGGTCAGAGCAGAACAGCCACCAGTGGCTGCAGTGGGGGCAGACCTGCTAACAATTAGCATTGTAGACAGACCACCCTAATTAGAGGAGGAGCACAGCCACTACCCGCCCTGCAAGAGAGACTTCCCAACTATACAAGAGCAATATAAACAAATAGAGGGTAAATTTTAAAAACACAACAGTTGCACCAAGCAGAAAGAAATGCGAGCAGTATGAAAAGACAAGGGAAGAAAGGACCACAAGTAATGCAGGTCAACTCAACTTTAGAAGAGGTAATAGCTGCAACAGATGGAATGTCAGATAAAGAGTACAGGATATATATGCTTCAGATGATCTGGAGTCTCAAGGAAGACATGAGACAGCAAAATCAGACAATGAAAGATTACGTTGACAAATAAATCCAGGAAGTAAAAGATCAATTTCACAGGGAGATAGAGGTAATAAAAAACAAACAAATTGAAATTCTAGAAATGCAGGAATCATTAAACCAACTTAAAAACTCAATTGAGAATACTACCGGCAGATTAGATCACTTAGAAGAGAGAACATCAGACAATGAAGACAAAGTATTTCAACTGGAAAAGAACATAGACAGCTCAGCAAGTCTGCTAAGAAACCATGAGCAGAACATCCAATAATTATGGGACGATATCAAAAGACCAAATTTAAGAGTCATTGGGATACAGGAAGGCACAGAGCTCCAAACCAAAGGAATAAACAGACTATTCAGTGAGATTATACAAGAAAACTTCCCAGATATAAAGAATGAGACAGAATCACAAATTCTAGAAGCCTACAGGACGCCGAATGTGCAAAATCATAAGAGATCCACACCTAGACACATTATAATGAAGATGTCCAACATACAGAATAAGGAGAGAATTTTAAAAGCTGCAAGAGAAAGAAAGCAGATTACATTTAGGGGCAAACCAATCAGGATAACAGCTGATCTCTCAACACAGACCCTGAAAGCTAGAAGATCCTGGAATAACATATTTTAAACACTGAAAGAAAATGGGTTCCAACCAAGAATCGTGTATCCGGCAAAATTAAGCTTCAGGATAGAAGATGAAATTAAAACCTTCCATGATAAACAAAAGTTAAAAGAATTCGCAGATAGAAAACCATCTCTTCAAAAAATCCTTGGCAAAACATTACAGGAAGAGGAAATGGAAAATAACATTGAAAACCAACAATGGGAGATAGGACAGTAAAGGGGGGAAATAGTCAAAGAGGATAACAAATCAGGTTTAGAAACATCAATAAACAAATATGGCTAGAAGAACAAATCATATCTCAATAATAACCCTAAATGTTAATGGCTTAAATTCACCAATTAAGAGACACAGGCTAGTAGAATGGATCACAAAAGAAGACCCAACAATATACTGCCTACAGGAGACACATCTGATAGAAAAAGATATTCATAGACTGAAGGTGAAAGGTTGGGAAAAATTATACCACTCATATGGAATGCGGAAACAAGCAGGAGTGTCCATACTCATATCTAATAAAATAGATTTCAAGCCAAACTTAATTAAAAGGGATAAAGAAGGACAATTCATACTGCTCAAGGGAACCATACACCAAAAAGACATAACAATCATAAATATATATGTCCCAAATAATGGTGCAGCTGTGTTCATCAAGCAAACTCTTCTCAAGTTCAAGAGTCTAATAGACCACCATACAATAATCATGGGAGATTCCAACACACCTCTCTCACCACTGGACAGATCTTACAAACAAAAGTTAAATAAAGAAACTATAGAACTCAATAACACAATTAACAACCTAGACTTAATTGGCATATATAGACTATACTACCCAAAATCAAGTAGTTACACTTTTTTTTCTCAACAGCACATGGAACCTTCTCAAAAATAGACCATATATTATGTCACAGGGCAACTCTTAGACAATATAAAGGGGTAGAGATAATACCATGCATCTTATATGATCATAATGGAATAAAACTGAAAATCAATGATAAAAGAAGGAAGGAAAAATCAAGCACCACTTGGAGAATGAACAATAGGTTGCTGAATGATCAATGGGTTTTAGAAGACATCAAGGAGGAAATTAAAAAATTCCTAGAGTTAAATGAAAACACAGACACAACATATCGGAATTCATGGGACACATTGAAAGCAGTTCTTAGAGGAAAATTCATTGCTTGGAGTTCATTCCTCAAAAAAAGAAAAAACCAACAAATAAATGATCTCATACTTCATCTCAAAATCCTAGAAAAAGAAGAGCAAAACAACAGCAAAAGAAGTAGAAGGCAAAAAATAATTAAAATCAGAGCTGAAATAAATGAAATTGACACAAAAGAAACAATTGAAAAAATTGGCAAGACTAAAAGTTGGTTCTTTGAAAAAATAAATAAAATTGACAGACCCTTAGCCATGCTAACAAAGAGAAGAAGAGAGAGAACTCAAATTACTTACATACGGGATGAAAAAGGTAATATCGCAACAGACACTTCAGAAATACAGAAGATAATCAGAAATTATTTTGAATCCTTATACTCCAATAAAATAGAAGATAGTGAAGGCATAGATAAATTCCTTAAGTCTTATGACCTGCCCAGATTAAGTCAGGAGGATATAGACAACCTAAACAGACCAATAACAATAGAGGTAATGGAAGAAACCATCAAAAGATTACCAACTTAGAAAAGGCCAGGACCGGATGTGTATACAGCAGAGTTTTACAAAACCTTGAAAAAGGAACTAACACCAATAATTTTCAAGCTATTTCAGGAAATAGAAAAAGAGGGAGAACTTCCAAATTCATTCTACGAGGCCAACATCACCCTGATTCTGAAACCAGACAAAGACACTTCAAAGAAAGAAAACTACAGACCAATATCTCTAATGAACCTTGACGCAAAAATCCTCAATAAAATTCTGGCGAATCGGATTCAAATACATATCAAAAAAATTATACACCATGATCAAGTAGGATTCATCCCTGGGATGCAAGGCTGGTTCAATATAAGGAAATCAATAAATGTTATTCACCACATCTATAGACTTAAAAATAAGAACCATATGATCATCTCGATAGATGCAGAAAAAGCATTCGACAAAGTACAGCATCCCTTTATGTTCAAAACTCTAGAAAAATTAGGGATAACTGGAACATACCTCAACATTGTATAAGCAATCTTTTCACAAACACCCTTTACCCACTTTCAGGTTCAAGTGTGTTTTACACCTTGTTTGGGTGTTCAGCACCATCTCTGTCCTTCTGTGTTCTCCCCACACTGAAGGGACAGAAAGTACGAGAACCTCGTTTCCCACACTCCCCTTCTTGCAGGCCTCCATTTTAGGAGGTTCTATCAAGATCAGCCAAACACTAGGCAGATCTGAATGGAGAAAAATTGAAGGCATTCACTCTAAGATCTGGTACAAGAAAGGGATGCCCTCTCTCACCACTTCTGTTCAACATAGTCCTCGAAACACTGGCCAGAGCAATTAGACAGACGAAAGAAATTAAAGGCAGAAAAATAGAAAAAGAAGAATTTAAATTATCACTATTTTCAGATGATATGATCCTATACCTAGCAGACCCAAAAGGGTCTACAAAAAAGCTATTAGAGCTAATAAATGAATTTAGCAAAGTGGCAGGATATAAGATCAATACGCATAAATCAAAGGCATTCCTGTATATCAGTGACAAATCCTCTGAAACGGAAATGAGGACAACTACTCCATTCACAATAACCCCCCAAAAAATAAAATACTTGGGAATAAACCTAACGAAAGAGGTGAAAGATTTATATAATGAAAATTATAGAACCCTAAAGAAAGATATAGAAGAAGACCTTAGAAGATGGAAAAATATACCCTGCTCATGAATAGGTAGAACTAACATCATCAAAATGGCGATATTACCAAAAGTTCTTTATAGGTTTAATGCAATGCCAATCAAAATCCCAACGGCATTTTTTGTAGAAATAGAGAAAGCAATCATGAAATTCATATGGAAGAATAAAAGACCCAGAATAGCAAAAACAATACTAAGCAGGAAGTGGGAATCAGGTGGTATAGCGATTCCAGATTTCAAACTATACTACAGAGCAATAGTAACAAAAACAGCATGGTACTGGTACAAAAACAGGCGGGTGGACCAATGGTACAGAATAAAGGACACAGAAACCAATCCACAAAACTACAACTATCTTATATTTGATAAAGGGGCTAAAAGCATGCAATGGAGGAAGGATAGCATCTTCAATAAATGGTGCTGGGAAAACTGGAAATCCATTCATATCAAAATGAATCTGAATCCCTATCTCTCGCCATGCACAAAAGTTAACTCAAAATGGATTAAGGAGCTCGATATTAAATCAGAGACACGGCATCTGATAGAAGAAAAAGTTGGTTATGATCTACATACTGTGGGATCGGGCCCCAAATTCCTCAATAGGACACCCATAGCGCAAGAGTTAACAACTAGAATCAACAAATGGGACTTACTCAAACTAAAAAGTTTTTTCTCAGCAAAAGAAACAATAAGAGAGATAAACAGGGAGCCTACATCCTGGGAACAAATCTTTAATCCACACACTTCAGATAGAGCCCTAATAACCAGAATATACAAAGAACACAAAAAATTAGACAATAAGATAACAAATAACCCAATCAATAAATGGGCCAAGGACCTGAACAGACAGTTCTCAGAGGAGGACATACAATCAATCAATAAGTACATGAAAAAATTCTCACCATCGCTAGCAGTTAGAGAAATGCAAATCAAAACTACCCTAAGATACCATCTAACTCCAGTAAGATTGGCAGCCAATAGGAAGTCAAACTACAATAAGTACTGGAGAGGATGCGGGGAAAAGGGCACTCTTGTTCATTGCTGGTGGGACTGCAAATTGGTGCAGCCAATTTGGAAAGCAGTATGGAGATTTCTTGGAAAGCTGGGAATGGAACCACCATATGACCCAGCTATTCCCCTTCTTGGTCTATTCCCTAAAGACCTAATAAGAGCATGCTACAGAGACACTGCTACAATGATGTTCATAGCAGCACAATTCACTATAGCAAGATTATGGAATCAGCCTAGATGCCCTTCAATAGATGAATGGATAAAAAAATGTGGCATTTATACACAATGGAGTATTACTCTGCATTTAAAAATGACAAAATCATAGAATTTGGAGGGAAATGGATGGCATTAGAGCAGATTATGCTAAGTGAAGCTAGTCAATCTTTAAAAAACAAATACCAAATGACCCTTTTGATATAAGGGGAGTAAACAAGGACTGGGTAGGGACGAAGAGCTTGAGAAAAAGATTTACATTAAACAGGAATGAAAGGTGGGAGGAAAAGGGAGTGAGAAGGGAAATCACATGGAAATGGAAGGCGATCCTCAGGGTTATACAAAATGATATATAAGAGGAAAGGAGGGGTAAGACAAGATAATATAAATGGAAGAAATGATTTACAGTAGAAGGGGTAGAGAGAGAAAAAGTGAGGGAAGGGGAGGGGAGGGGAGGGGAGGGGGGATAGTAGAGAATAGGATAGACAGCAGAATACATCAGACACTAGAAAGGCAATATGTCAATCAATGGAATGGTAACTGATGGGATACAGCAATCTGTATATGGGGTAAAGTGGGGAGTTCATCACCCGCTTGAATCAAACTGTGAAATATGATGTATTAAGAACTATATAATCTTTTGAACGACCAACAATAAAAAAAAGAAGATGTTGAAGACTGTGGTGCAGAAGGACTGTTGCAGATAGCAGAGGTCAAAGAATGGGGTGCAGAAGGACTGTTGCAGAGAGCAGATTTTTCACATTGAGGTGCAGAAGGACTCTTGAGAAAAGCAGATGTTGTAGACTGGGTTGGACAAAGACTGTTTCAGAGATCAAAGGTTGGAGACTGGGGTGCAGTAGGATAGTTTCTGAGAGCAGTATTTGGAGAATGGGGTGCAGAAGGATCATTGCAGAGAGTAGAGTTGGGAGACATAGGTGCAGAAGGACCGTTTCAGTAAGCAGAGGTTGTTGTCTGAGGTGCAGAAGGATTGTTACAGAAAGGAGAGGTTGGAGACTGAGGTGCAGAAGGACTGTTGCAGAGAGAAGAGGTTGGAGACTGGGGTGTAGAAGAACTGTGAGAGAGAGCAGTGTGTGTAGACTGAGGTGCAGAAGGACTGATAAAGAGAGTAGAGGTTGGAGACTGGTGTGCAAAAGGACTGATATAGAAAGCAGAGATTGGAGACTGGGGTGCAGAAGGACCGTTACAAAGAGCATAGGTTGGAATCTTCAGTACAGAAGAACTGTTATACAGAGCAGAGGTTGGAGACTGGGGTACAGAATACTGTTGCAGAGAGTACGTGAGGAGACTATGGTTCAGAAAGACTGTTGAAGAGAGCAGAGTTTGGAGAATGGGGTGCAGAAGAACTGTAACAGAGAGTAGATGTTGGAGACTGTGGTGCAAAAAGCCTGATACAGAAAGCAGAGTTTGGAGACTGGGGTGTAGAAGTACTGTTACAGAGAGAAGAGGTTGGAGAATTGGGTGCAGATTAAGTGTTGTAGAGAACAGAGGTTGGAGACTCGGGTGTAGAAGGACCATTGTAGAAAGCAGAAGTTGGAGACTGGGTTTCAGAAGGTTCTTACAGAGATCAGAGGTTGGACACTGAGGTGCAGAAGGACTGTTGCAGAGATGAGGTTGAAGATTGGGGCACAGAAAGACTGTTGAGGAGAGCAGAGGTTGGAGTCTGAGTTGCAGAAGGAAAGTTACAGAAAGCAGAGGGTGAAGACTGGGGTTCAGAAAAACTGATACAGAAAGCAGAGTTTGTAGACAGGGGAGCAGAAGGATCATTACAGAGTTTGGAGACTGCAGTACAGAAGGACTGTTACAGAGAGTAGAGGTTGGAGACTGGGGTGGAGAAGGACTTTCGCAGAGAGCAGATATTGAAGGCAGGGGTGCAGTAGGACTGTTGCAGAGAGCAAGGTTGAAGACTGGGGTGCAGAAAGACTGCTGCAGAGAGCAGAGGTTGTAAAGTGAGGTGCAGAAGTCTTTTACAGAGAGCAGAGTTTGGAGACTGTGTTGCAGAAGGACTGATACAGAAAGCAGAGGTTGGAGACTGTGGTGAAGAAAGACCCTTACAGAGAATAGATTTTGAAGACTCTTGTACAGAAGAAATGTTGGAGAGAACAGAGTTTGGAGACTAGGGTGCAGAGGGACCATTGCAGAGAGCAGAGTTTGGAGACTGGGGTGCAGAAGCAATGTTACAGAGAGAAGAGTTTGGAAACTGGGGTGCAGAAGGATCTTACAGAGAGAAGAGTTTGAAAACTCGGATGCAGAAGGACTGTTTCAGAGAGCACAGTTTGGAGACTTGGGTGCAGAGTGATCGTTGCAGAGAGCAGAGTGAGGAGACTGGAGTGCTGAAGAACTGTTATAGAGGGCAGAGTTTGGAGACTTGAGTGTAGAATAACTATAGCAGAGAGCAGAGGTTGGAGATGAGGGTGCAGAAGGACTGTTGTAGAGATCAGAATTTGGAGACTGAGGTTCAGAAGGACTGTTACAGAGAGCAAAGTTTGGAGACTTGAGTGCAGGAGGACTGATACAGAAAGCAGAGGTTTTAGACTGGTGTGCAGAAGAACCGTTACAGAGAAAAGTTTTTGGAAACTGCAGTACAGAAGGACTGTTAGAGAGAGCAGAGGTTTGTGACTGGGTTGGAGAAAAACTGTTGCAGAGATCAGATGTTGGAAACTGGGGTGCAGAATGACTGTTGCAGAGAGTAGAGGTTGAGGTTGGAGATTGGGGTGTAGAAGAACTGTTGCAGAGAGCAGAGGTTTGAGACTGGGGTGCCGAAGGACAGTTGCAGAGAGGAGAGGTTGGGGACAGAGGTGCAGAAGGATTGTTATAGAGTTCAGAGAAAGGTTACTGGGGTACAGAAGGACTGATCCTGAGAGCAGAGGTTGGAGACTGGGGTGCAGAAGGCCTGTACAGAGAGCAGAGTTTGGAGACTGAGGTGATGAAGGATCGTTACAAAGAGCAGATGTTGCAGTCTGAGGTGCAGAAGGACTTTTACTGAGAGGAGAGGTTGGAGACTGGGGTGCAGAAGAATTCTTTCAGAAAGCAGACGATAAAGACTGGGGAGAAGAAGGAGTGTTTCAGAGAGCAGAGTTTGGAGATTGGGGTGCATGAGAACTGTTACAGAGAAAATCTGTTGGAGACAGGGGTGCAGAACTCCTGTTACAGAGAGCAGAAGTTTGAGACTGAGGTGCAGAAACACTGTTGCAGGGAGCAGAGGTTGGACACTGGGGTTCAGAAGGACTGTTTCAGAGAGCAGAGTTTGGTGACTGAAATACAGAAGGACTGTGACAGAGAGTAGAGCTTGGAGACTGGGGTGCAGAAGGAATGTCACAGAGAGCAAAAATTGGAAACTGAGGTGCAGTAGGATCTTATAGAGACCAGAAGTTGGAGACTGGGGTGCACGAGGACTGTTGCAGAGAGCAGACGTTGGAGACTGGTGTGCAGGAGGATCGTTGAAGAGAGCAAAAGTTGGTGACTCAGTTACAGAAGAATCATTGCAGAGAGCAAAGTGGAGACTGGGGTGCAGAAGGAATTTTGCATAGAGCAGAGTTTGGAGACTGAGATGCAGACGGACTGTTACAGAGAGCAGACGTTGGAGACTGGGGTGAAAAATTATGATATAGGAAGCAGAGGTGGGAGACTAGTGTGCAGTAGGACCGTTACAGAGAGCAGAGGTTGGAAACTGGCATGCCAAAAGAGTGTTTCAGAGAGCAGAGTTTTTAGACTGGGGTGCAGAAGGCCTGTAACAGAGAGCAGATTTTGAAGACTGGTTTGCAGAAAGACTATTATAGAGAATAGAGTTTTGAGGCTGGGTTGCAGGAGGATCTTACAGAGACCAGGGATGGTGATTGAGGTGCAGGACGACTGTTACAGTGAGCAGAGGATGGAGACTGAGGTGCAGAAGGATGGTTACAGAGAGCAGAGTTTAGTGACTGAGGTGCAGAAAGACAGTTACAGAAAGCAGAGGTTGGAAATTGAGGTGCTGAGGGACTGTTACAGAGAGCAGAAGTTGGAGACTGCGGTATACAAAGACTGTAACAGAGAGCAGAGGTGGAAAATATGGTTCAGAATTATGTTACAGAGAGCAGAGTTTGGAGACTGGGGTGAAGAAGGATTGTTACAGAGAGCAGAGGTTGGAGACTGGGGTGCAGAAGGACTGTTACACAGAGCAGAGGATGAAGACTGGGGTGTAGAAGGACTGTTGCAGAGAGAAGAGTTTGGAGACTTTGGTGCAGAAGGACTGTTGCAGAGAGCAGAATTTGGAGACTGAGCTGCAGAAGGACTGTTACAGAGAGCAGATGTTGAATACTGGGGTTCAGAAGGATTGTTACAGATAGCACAGTTCAGAAACTGGGTTTTAGAAGGATTGTTGCAGAGAGCAGAATTTTCAGACTGAGGCTTAGTAGGACTGTAACAGAGAGCAGACTTTGGAAATTGGGGTGCAGAAGGACCGTTATAGAAAGGAGAGGTTGGAGACTGCCGTATAGAAGGAGTGTTACAGAGAGCAGAGTTTGGAGACTGGGGTGCAGAAGGACCGTTGCAGAGAGCAGATGTGGGAGACTGGGATGCAGAAGGATCATTGCAGAGAGCAGAGGTTGGGACTGAGGTGCAGAAGGATCGCTACAGAGAGCAGAGTCTGGAGACCGGGGTTCAGTAGGATAGTTTCAGAGAGCACTGGTTGAAGAATGGGGTGCAGAAAAAAGGTTGCAGAGAGCAGAGGTTGAAGAGTCGGGTGCAGAAGGACTGTAGCAGAGAGCAGAGGTAGGAGACTGGGGTGTAGAAGGACTGTTGCAGAGAGCAGACGTTGGAGACTGGGATGCAGAAAGATCGTTGCAGAGAGCAGATGTTGGATACTTGGGTATAATAAGACGTTTGCAGAGAGCAGAGATTGGAGACTGGGGTGCAGATGGACCTTTTTTAGAAAGCAGAGGTTGGAGACTGAGATGCAGAAAGACTGTTACAGAGAGCAGAGGTTTTAGACTGGGGTGCACAATAACTGATACGGAAAGTAGAGTTTGGAGACTGGGGTGTAGAAGGAAAGCTGCAGAAAACAGAGGTTGGATACTGGGGTGCACAAGTGCCCTTGCTGAGAGATAAGGTTGGAGACTGACTGTTACAGAGAGTAAAGTTTGGAGAACGGGATGCAGAAGGATCTTAAAGAGAGCAGACGTTGGAGACTGGGATGCAGAAGCATCGTTGCAGAGAGCAGAGGTTGGAGACTGGGGTGTAGAAAGACTTTTGCAGAGAGCAGATGTTGGAGGCTGGGGTGCAGAAGGCCTGTTACAGAGAGAAGAGTTCGGAGACTGGGTTGCAGAAAACCTGTTACAGAGAGCAGATTTTGGAGACTGGGATGCAGAAAGATTGTTACAAATAGCACAGACTGTTGTTTAGAAGGAATGTTGCAGAGAGCAGAAGTTTCAGACTGAGGCTTAGAAAGACTGTTACAGAGAGCAGAGGTTGGAAATTGGGGTGTAGAAGGTCCGTTATAGAGAGTAGCGGTTGGAGACTGCCGTACAGAAGGAATGTTACTGAGCAGAGTTTGTAGACTGGGCTGTAGAAGGACCTTTGTAGAGAGAAGATTTGGGAGACTTGGGTGCAGAAGGATTGTTACAGAGAGCAGATATTGGAGACTGGGGTGCAGAAGGACAATTACAGAGAGCAAAGAATGGAGACTGAGGTGCAAAGGACTTATACAGAGAGCAGAGGTTGGAGACTGAGGTGTAGAAAGATCATTGCAGATAGAAGAGTTTGTAGCCTGGAGTGCAGAAGGAATGTTACAAAAAGCAGACATTGGTAATTGGGGAGGAGATGGACTGTTACAAAGAGAAGAAGTTGGAGACTGGAATACAAAAGGACTTTTACAAAGAGCAGAGTTTCGAGACTGGGTAGAAGAAGGATCGTTGCAGAGAGGAGATGTTGGAGACTGGGGTGCAGAAAGACTGTTACAGAAAGCACAGGTTGGAGACTGGGGTGTAGAAAAAATGTTGCAGACAGCAGAGTTTAGAGACTTGGGTGCATAAGGACTTTTGCAGAGAGCAGAGTTTGGAGACTTTGGTGCAGAAGAACTGATACAGATATGAGAGGTTGGAGACTGGGGTGCAGAAGGATCGTTGCAGAGAGCAGAGGTTGGAAACTAAGGTGCAGAAGGATCGTTACCCAGAGCAGATTTTGGTTACTGGGGTGTAAAAGGACTGCTGCAGAGAGCAGAGGTTGAAGACTGAGTTGTAAGAGGACTGATACAGAGAGCAGATGTTAGAGACTCGGGTGCAGAAATACTTTAGCAGAGAGCAAAGTTTGGAGACTGGGGTGCAGAAGGAATGTTGAGGAGAACAGTGTGTGGAGACTGGGGTGCAGAAGAACCATTGCAGGTAGCAGAGGTTGGATATTGAGGTGCAGAAGGATTGTTACAGAGAGCAGAGGTTGGAGACTGGGGTGTAGAAGGACTGTTGCAGAGAGCAGAGGTTGGATACTGAAGTTAAGAAGGATCGTTGAAGAGAGAAGTGGTTGGAGACTGGGGTGAAGAACGCCTGTTACAGAGAGCAGAGTTTGGAGACTGGGATGCAGAAGGACTGTTAAAGATAGAACAATTTCGAGACTGGGTTGCAGAAGGATCTTATAGAGAGCATTTTGTAGACTGAGGTTCAGAAGGACTGTTACAGGAAGCAAAGTTTGGAAACTCGGGTGAAGAAGGATTTTTGCAGAGAGCCACGTTTTCAGACTGAGGTACAGAAGGACTGTTTCAGAGAGAAGATGTTGGATCCTGGGGTTAGAGAAGGACTGTTACAGAGAGCAGAGTTTGAAGACTGGGGTGCAGAAGAAATGTTGCAGAGAGCAGAGTTTGGAGACTTGGGTGCAGAAGGACTGATACAGAAACCAGAGGATGGAGACTGGGGTGAAGTAAGAACGTTACATAGTGCAAAGTTTTGATACTGAGGTGCTGAAGGACTTTTACAGAAAGGAGACGTTGAACACAGGGGTGTCAAAGGCTTCTTACAGAGAGCAGAGGATAGAGACTGGGATGCAGAAGGATCGTTGCGGAGAGCTGAGTATTCAGACTGAGGTGCAGAAGGGCTATTGCAGACAGCTGATTTTCGAGACTGGGGTGCAGAAAGACTGTTGCAGAGAGTAGAGGTTGGGGACTTGGGTGCAGAATGATCATTCCAGAGAGCAGAGATTGTAGACTGGGGTGCAGAACGCCTGTTACAGATTGCAGAATTTTGATAAGGGGTGCAGTAGGACTGTTACAAATAGAAGAGTTTGGGGATTGGGTTGCAGAAGGATCTTACAGACAGCAGAGGTTGGAGACTGAGGTGCAGAAGGACTGTTACAGAGAGTAGAGGTTGGAGACTGAGGTGCAGAAAGACCAATGATGAGAGCAGAGTTTGGAGACAGAGGTACAGAAGGGACAGTTGAAGAGCAGAGGTTAGAGACTTGGGTTTAGAAGGACTGTTACAGAAAGCAGAGGTTATAGATTGGGATGCAGAAAGACTGTTGCAGAAAGCAGAATTTGAAGACTGAGGTTTATAAGGACTGTTACATAGAGCAGAGGTTTGAGACTTGAGTGCAGAACGACTGATAAAGAAAGCAGAGGTTAGAGTCTGGGGTGCAAGAGGACAGTTATGGAGAGCAGAGGTTGGAGACTGCAGTACAGAAGGACTGTTACACAGAGCAGAGTTTGTAGAGTGGGGTGCAGAAGGACAGTTACAAAGAGCACAGTTTTGAGACTGGGGTGAAGGAAAAATATTGCAGAGAGCAGAGGTTGGAGACTGGGGTGCAGAAGGTCTCTTGCAGAGAGCAGAGTTTAGAGACTGGGGTGCAGAAGGACCCTTGCAGTGAACAGAGGTTGGATACTGCGGTATAGGAGGACTGTTACTGGAATCAGATGTTGGAGACTGGGGTGCAGAATAACTCTTGTAGAGAACAGAGTTTAGAGAGTTGTGTGCAGGTCAACCATTGCAGATAGCAGAGGTTGGAGACTGGGTTTCAGAAGGATCCTACAGAGAGCAGAGTTTGGAGACTTGGATGCAGAAGGACTGTTGCAGAGAACAGAGGTTGGAGACTGGGGTGCAGAAGGACTGTTGCAGAGAACAGAGGTTGGCGACTGAGGTGCAGAAAGGCTGCTACAGGGAGAAGAGTTTGGAGACTGGGATGCAGAGGACTGTTGCAAAATACAGAGTTTGGAGACTGGGGTACAGAAGGACCGTTGCACAGAGCAGATGTGGGAGATTTGGATGCAGAAGGCCTGTTATAGTGAGAAAAGTTTTTAGACTGGGGTGCATAAGGACTGTTAAAGGAAGCAGAGTTTGGAGACGGGGTGTTGAAGGATCTTACAGAGAGAAGAGGTTGGAGAATAACGTGCAGCAGGAGTGTTACAGAGAGCATAGGTTGAAGACTTGGGTGCAGAAGGACTGTTACAGAGAATAGAGTTTGGAGAGTTGGGTGCAGAAGGATCTTTCAGAGAGCTGAGGTTGGGGACTGGGGTAGCACTGTTGCAGAGAGCAGAGTTTGGAGACTTGGATGCAGAAAGATAGTTGCAGAGAGAAGAGGTAGGAGTCTGTGGTTTTGAAGGATTGTTGCAGAGAGCAGAGGTTGGAGACTGAGGTTCAGAAGGACTGTTACAGAGAGCAGATTTTGGAGACTGCGGTGCAAGTCTGATAAAGAAATCAGATGTTGGAGCCTGGGGTGCAGAATGATTGTTGCAGACAGCAGAGGTTGGAGACTGGGTTGCAGAAGGACTTTTGCAGAAAGCAGAATTTGGAGACTTAGGTGCAGAAGGACTGTTACAGAGAGCAGAGGTTGGAGACTGGGATGCAGAAGAACTGTTGTAGAGAACAGAGGTTGAAGACTGGGGTGCAGAAGGATCGTGGAAGAGAGCAGAGTTTTCAGACTGAGGTGCAGAAAGACAAATGCAGAGAGCCAATGTTGGAGACTGGGGTGCAGAAGGGCTGTTGCAGAGAGCAGAGGTTAGAGACTTGTGAACAGAAAAACTGTTTCAGAGAGGTGATGTTGGAGACTGGGGTTTAGAACCCCGTTACAGAGAGCAGAGTTTGGAGAAGGGGTGCAGAAGGACTGTAACAGAGAGCAGATTTTGAAGATTGGTTTGAAAAAGTATCTTACAGAGAGTAGAGGTTGGAGATTGAGATGCAGAAGGACTGTTACAGAGAGTAGACGTTGGATAGTGAAGTGCAAAAGGACAATTGCAGAGAGCAGAAGTTGAAGACTGAGGTGCAGAAGGACTGTTACAGAGAGCAGAGGTTGGAGAGTGAGGTGCAGAAGGACTGATACATAAAGCAGTGTTTGGAGACTGGGGTGCAGAAGGAGTGATACAGAAATCAGAGTTTAGAGACTGGGGTGCAGAAGGACCATTACAGAGAGCAGAGGTTGGGGATTGCGGTGCAGAAGAACTGTTACAAAGAGCAGAGGTTAGAGACTGGGGTGCAAAATGACTGTTGCAGAGAACAGAGGTTGGTGACTGAGGTGCAGAATGGCTGCTACAGGGAGCAGTGTTTGGAGACTAGGATGCAGAAGGACTGTTGCAAAGAACAGAGTTTGTAGACTGGGTTACAGAAGGACCATTGCACAGAGCAGATGTTGGAGATTTGGATGCAGAACGCATGTTAAAGAGAGAAAAGTTTGGAGATTGGGGTGCATAAGGACTGTTACAGAAAGCAGAGTTTGGAGACTGGGTATTGAAGGATCTTACAGAGAGCAGAGGTTGGACAATGAAGTGCAGAAGGAGTGTTACAGAGAGCATAGGTTGGAGACTGGGGTGCAGAAGGACTGTTACAGACAGTAGAGATTGGAGACTTGGGTGCAGAAGGATCTTTCAGAGAGCTGAGTTTGAAGACTGGGGTACAGAAGCACTGTTGCTGAGAGCAGAGATTGGAGACTTGGGTGTAGAAAGATCCTTGCAGAGAGAAGAGGTTGGAGACTGTGGTTTAGAAGGATCGTTGCAGAGTGCAGAGGTTGGAGACTGAGGTGCAGAAGGACTCTTACAGAGAGCAGATTTTGGAGACTGTGGTGCAAGACTGATACAGAAATCAGATGTTGGAGCCTGGGCTGCAGAATGATTGTTGCAGACAGCAGAGGTTGGAGACTGGGTTGCAGAAGGACTGTTGCAGAGAGCAGAATTTGGAGACTTAGGTGCAGAAGAACTGTTACAGAGAGCAGAGGGTGGAGACTGGGATGCAGAAGGACTGTTGCAGAGAACAGATGTTGAAGACTGGGGTGCAGAAGGATCGTGAAAGAGAGCAGAGTTTTCAGACTAAGGTGCAGAAGGACAAATTCAGAGAGCAGATGTTGGAGACTGGGGTGCAGAAGGGCTGTAGAGAGAGCAGAGGTTGGAGACTTGTGTGCAGAAGGACTGTTTCAGAGAGGAGATGTTGGAGACTGGGGTGCAGAAAGCCTGTTACAGAGAGAAGAGTTTGGAGAAGGGGTGCAGAAGGACTGTTACAGAAAGTAGATTTTGGAGACTGGTTTGCAAAAGTATCTTACAGAGAGTAGAGTTTGGAGACTGAGATGCAGAAAAACTGTTACAGATAGTAAGGTTGGATACTGAGGTGCAGAAGGACAATTGCAGAGAGCAGAGGTTGAAGACTGAGGTGCAGAATGACTGTTACAGAGAACAGAGTTTGGAGACTTGGGTGAAGAAGGATCATTGTAGAGAGAAGAGATTAGAATCTGTGGTTTAGAAAGATCATTGCAGAGAGCAGAGGTTGGAGACTGAGGTGCAGAAGGACTGTTACAGAGAGCAGATTTTGTAGACTGGGGTGCAAGACTGATACATAAATTAGATGTTGCAGCCTGGGGTGCAGAATGATTGTTACAGAGAGAAGAGGTTGGAGTCTGTGGTTTAGAAGGATCGTTGCAGGGAGCAGAGATTGGAGTCTGGGTTGCAGAAGGACTGTTGCAGAGAGCGGAATTAGGAGACTTAGGTGCAGCAGTACTGTTAAAGAGAGAAAAGGTTGGAGACTGGGGTGCATAAAGACTGTTACAGGAAGCAGAGTTTGGAGACTGGGTAGTAGAAGGATCTTACAGAGGGCAGAGGTTGGAGAATGATGTGCAGAAGGAGTGTTACATAGAACAGAGTTTGGAGCCTGGGGTGCAGAAGGATCGTTCCAGAGAGCAGAGTCTTCAGACTGAGGTGCAGAAGGACTATTGCAGACAGCTGATTTTGGAGACTGGGGTTAAGAAAGACTGTTGCAGAAAGGAGAGGGTGGACACTTGGGTGCAGAAGGATCATACCAGAGAGCAGAAGTTTTAGACTGGGGTGCAGAAGACCTGTTACAGAGAGTTGAATTTGGAGAAGGGGTGCAGTAGGACTGTTACAGAGAGAAGAGTTTGGGGATTGGGTTGCAGAAGGATCTTACAGACAGCATATATTGGAGACTGAGGTGCAAAAGGACTGTTACACAGAGCAGAGGTTGGAGACTGAGATGCAGAAGGACTGTTGAAGAGCAGAGGTTGGAGACTTGGGAGGAGAAGAACTGTTGCAGAGAGCAGAGGTTGTAGATTGGGGTGCAGTAGGTCTGTTGCAAAGAGCAGAATTTCTGGACTGAAGTTCATAAGTGCTGTTACAGAGTGCCGAGGTTGGAGACTGAGGTGCAGAAGGACTGTTGCAAAAAGCAGAGTTTGGAGACTTGGGTGAAGAAGGACTGTTGTAGAGAGCAGATGTTTGAGACTGGGGTGCAGAATTACTATTGCAGAGAGCAGAGGTTGGAAACTGGGGTGCAGTAGGACTATTGCAGAGAGCAGAGGTTTCAGACTAAGGTGCAGATGGACTGTTAAAGTGATCAGAGTATTGAGACTGTGGTGCAGAATGATTGTTACAGGGAGCAGATTTTGGAGACTGGGGTGAAGAATTATCTTAGAGAGAGCAGAGGTTGGAGACTGGGGTGCAGAAGGAGCTTTGCAGAGAGCAGAGGCTGGAGATGAGGTGCAGAAAGACTGTTATAGAGATCAAAGGGTGGTGACTGGGGTGAAGCAGGACTGTTACAGAGAGCAAAGTTTGCAGACTGCGGTGCAGAAGGACTGTTTCAGAAAACAGAGTTTGGAGACTGGTGTGCAGAAGGACTGTTAAAAAAGCAGATTTTTGAGACTGCTTTACAGAATTACTGTTACATAGAGTAGAGGTTGGAAACTGGGGAGCAGAAGGATCTTACACAGAGTAGATGTTGGAGACTAGGATGCAGAAGGCCTGTTAAAGAGAGCAGAGTTTGGAGACTGAGGTGCAGAAGGACTGGTACAAAGAGCAGTGGTTGAAGACTGGGGTCAGAAAGATCGTGCAGAGAGCAGAGGTTTCAGACTGAGATGTAGAAGGACTGTTACACAGAGCAGAGGTTGGAAACTGAGGTGCAGAAGGAGTGTTACAGGGAGCATATTTTAAAGACTGTGTTGCAGAAGGATCTTACAAAGAGCAGAGTTTGGAGATTGAGGTGCAAAAGATTGTTGCAGAGAGCAGATTGTTCAGACTAAGATGCAGAAAGACTGTTGCAGAGAGCAGATGTTGTAGACTGGGGTGCAGAAAGACCGCTAGAGATAGCAGAGGTGGAATCAGGCTTTCAGAAGGCCTGTTACAGAGAGCAGAGTTTTGAGATTGTTTTGCAGAATGACTGTTACAGTGAGCAGAGTTTTGAGTCTGGGTTTCAGAAGGATCTTAAAGAGAGCAGAGATTGGAGACTGAGGTGCAAAAGAACTGTTGCAGAGAGCAGTGTTTGGAGAATAGGTTACAGAAAGACTGTTGCAGAGAGTAGATGTTGGAGACTGTTGTTCAGAAGGACTGTTTCAAAGAGCAGAGGTTGGAGAATGGGGTGCAGAAGGACTTTTGCAAAGAGCAGAGGTTGGAGACTGAGGTGCAAAAAGACTGTTACAGAGAGCAGAGTTTGGAGACTGTTGTGAAGAAGGACTGATAAAGAAAGCAGAGGTTGGAGACTGGGGTGCAAAAGGACCTTTACAAAGAGCAGAGTTATGAGACTTTGGTACAGAAGGACTGTTCCAGAAACAAGAGTTTGGATATTGGAGAGAAGAAGGACTGTTGCAGAGGACAGAGTTTGGAGACTGGGGTTCAGCTTGACCATTGCAGAAAGCAGAGGTTAGAGACTAGGGTTCAGAAGTAATTTTACAGAGAGCAGAGTTTGGAAACTGTGGTGCAGAAGGATCTTACAGAGAGCAGAGGATGGAGATTGATGTGCAGTTGGATTCTCACAGAGAGCAGAGTTAGGAACCTTGGGTGCAGAAGTTCTGTTTAAGAGATCAGATGTTGGTAACTAGGGTGCAGACGGACTGTTGCAGAGAGCAGAGGTTGGAGACTGGGGTGCAGAAGGACTGTTGCAGAGAGCAGAGTTTGGAGACTGAGGTGCAGTAGGACTGTTATATAAAGAAGAGGTTTGAGACTGTGCTGCCGAAGGACTGTTACAGAGAGCAGAGTTTGGAGACTGGGTTCTAGAAGAATCTTACATTGAGCAGAGGTTGGAGACTGAGATTCAGTTGGACTGTTACAGAGAGCAGTGGTTGGAGACTGGGGTGCAGAAGGATCTTGGAGAGCAGAGGTTTCAGACTGAGATGCAGAAACACTGTTACAGAGAGCAGAGGTTGGAAACTGAGGTGTAGAAGGACTGTTACAGAGAGCAGAGTTAGGAGACTAAGGTTCAGAAATACTTTTACAGAAAGCAGAAGTTGGAAATTTGGGTACAGAAGGACCATTAAAGAGAGCAAAGTTTGTAGACTGTGGTATAGAAGGACTGTTACAGAGAGCAGAGATTGAAGACTGGGGTCCCGAAGGACTGTTACAGAGAGCACAGGTTGCAGACTGAGCTGCAGAAAAATCTTGGAGAGCAGAGGATTCAGACTGAGGTGCAGAAGGACTGTTACAGAGCGTAGAGGTTGGAGACTGAGGTTTAGAAGGACTGTTACAGAGAGCAGAGGTTGAAGACTGGGGTTCAGAAAGACTGATACAGAAAGCAGAGGTTGGAGACTAGGGTGCAGAAGGACCTTTACAGAGAGCAGAGGTTGGAGACTGCGTTACTTAAGGACTGTTACAGAGAGCAGATATTGGAGACTGGTGAGCAGAAGGACTGTTGCAGAGGGCAGATGATGGAGACTGGGGTGCCCCAGGACACTTGCAGAAAGCAGAGGTTGGAGCCTGGGGTGGAGAAGGAATGTTAGAGAGAGCAGAGTATGGAAACTTGAGTGCAGAAAGATCTTACAGAGATAAGAGGTTGGAGACTGTGGTGCAGAAGGACTGTTGCAGAGATTATATATTGGAGACTGAGGTCCAGAAGGATCGTTGCAGAGAGAAGAGTTTGGAGACTGTGGTACAGAAGGACTGTTGAAGAGAGCAGAGGTTGAAGACTGGGATGCAGATGGTTCTTAGAGAGAGCAGAGGTTGGAGACTCTGGTGCAAAATGACTGTTGCAGAGAGCAGAGGTTGGCGACTGGTGTTGAGAAGAATCGTTGCAGAGAGAAAAGGTTGGAGACTGGGGTGCAGAAGGCCTATTACAGTGAGCCGAGGTTGGAGACTTGGTTTCAGAGGTACTGTTACAGAGATCAGAGGTTGGATACTGTTGTGCAGAAGGACTGAGAGAGAGTGCAGAGTTTAAAAACTTGGTTGCAGAAGGATCTTACAGAGAGCAGAGGTTGGACCCTGAGGTTCAGGAGGACTGTTACAGAGAGTAGTGGTTGGAGACTGGGGTACAGAAAGATCGTACAGAGACCAGAGGTTTTATACTGAGGTGCAGAAGGACTTTTACAGAGAGCAGAGGTTGGATTCTGAGGTGCAGAAAGACTGTTACAGAGAGCAGAGTTTGCAGACTGAGGTGCAAAAGGACTGTTCCAGAGAGAAGATTTTGGAGACTGAGGTTCAGAAGGACTGCTACAGAGCAGAGGTTGCAAATTGGGGTGAAGAAAGACCAATACCGAGAGCAGAGTTTGGAAACTGCGGTATAGAAGGACTGTAACAGAGAGCAGATTTTTAAGACTGAGGTGCAGAAGGACTATTACGGAGTGCAGATGTTGGAGACTGTGGTGAAGAAGGACTCTTACAGAGAGCAGATATTGTGGACTTGGGTGGAAAATGAATGTAACAGAAAGCAGAGTTTGGAAACTGCGGAGCAGAAGGATCTTACAGAGAGCAGAGGTTGGAGATTGATGTACAGTAGGATTCTCACAGAGAGCAGAGTTTGAAGACTGGGGATCAGAATAACTGATAGAGAAAGCAGAGACTGGAGTTTGTGGTGAAAAAAGACGGTAACAGAGAGCAGAGGTTGGAGACTGCAGTACAGAAGGACTGTTAAATTGAGCAGAGGTGGAGACTGGGGTGCAGAAGGACTGTTGCAGAGAGCAGATGTTGGTAACTAGGGTGCAAAAGGACTGTTGCAGAGAGTAGAGGTTGGAGACTGGGGTGCAGTAGGACTGTTGCAGAAGTAGAGGTTGGAAACTAAGGTGCAGAAGGACTGTTACGGAGAGAAGAGGTTGGAGACTGTCGTGCTGAAGGACTTAAACAGAAAGCAGAGGTTGGAGACTGGGGTGCAGAAGGACTGTTACAGAGAGCAGATGTTGGAGACTGGTTTGCAAAAGGACTGTTAAAGAGAGCAGAGGTTAGAGACTGGGGTGCTGAAGGACTGTTGCCGAGAGCAGAATTTGGAGAGTGGGATGGTAAAAAATTGTTGCAGAGAGAAGATTTTGGAGACTGGGGTGCCGAAGGACTGTTGCAGAGAGCACACGTTGGAGACTGGGGTGCAGAAGGACTGTTAAAAAGAGCAGTGGTTGGAGACTGGGGTGCAGACGGATTGTTACAGAGAACAGAGTTTGGAGACTGGAGTGCATAAGGATCTTACAGAGAGCAGAGGTTGAAGACTGGGGTGTAGAATGACTCTTGCCGAGAGCAGAGGTTGGTGACTGTGGTGGAGAAGAATAATTGAAGAGAGAAGAGTTAGGAGATTGGGGTTCAGAAGGCCTGTTACAGAGAGCAGAGGTTCGAGACTGAGTTGCAGAATTCCTGTTATAGAAGGCAGATGTTGGAAACTGTTGTGAAGAAGGACCGTTATAGAGACCAGAGTTTGGAGACTGGGTTTCAGAAGGGTCTTACAGAGAGCAGAGGTAGGAGACTCAGGTGCAGAAGGACTGTTTCAGAGACAAGAATTTGGAGTCTGGGTTAGTCAAGGATCTTACAGAGAGCAGATTTTTGAGAGTGAGGTTTAGAAGGACTGTTACAGAGAGCAGAGGTTGGAGACTGAGCTGTAGAAGAACTGTTACAGAGAGCAGAGTTAGGAGAATGGGGTTCAGAGGGTTCGTTGCAGACCAGCAGAGTTTTCAGACTCAGGTGAAAAAAGACTGTTGCTGAGAGCAGCGGATGGAGACTGGGGATTTGAAGGACTGTTACAGAGTGCAGAGTTTGGAGACTGAGGTGCAATAGGACTGTTACAGAAAGCAGAGGTTGGAAATTGGGGTGTAGCAGGACCGTTACAGAGAGAAGAGGTTGGAGACTGTGGTACAGAATGACTGTTACAGAGAGCTGATCTCGGAGACTGGAGAGCAGAAGGACTGTTACAGAGGACAGAGGTTGGAGACTTCAGTGGAGAAGAAATATTACAGAGAGCAGAGTTTGGAAACTGGAATGCAGAAGTATTTTACACATAGCAGAGGATGGAGACTATGGTGCACAAGGATTGTTGCAGAGAGCAGACGTTGGAGACTGGGGTCCAGAAGGATCGTTGCAGAGAGCAGAGTTTGGAGACTGGGGTGAAGAAGGACTGTTGCAGAGAGCAGATGTTGATGACTGGGGTGCAGAAGTACTGTTACAGAGAGCAGAGGATGGAGACTGCGGTTAAGATGGATCTTACAGAGAACAGAGTTTGGAGAGTGGGGTGCAAAAGGACTGTTGCAGAGAGCAGATGTTGGAGACTGGGGTGCAGAAAATCGTGGAGAGCAGAGGTTTCAGACTCAGGTGCAGAAGTTCTGTTACAGAGAGCAGAGGTTGGAGACTGAGTTGTAGAATGACTGTTACGAAGAGCAGAGTTTGGAGACTTAGGTGCCGAAGGACTGTTACAGAAAGTAGAGGTTGAAATTTGGGGTGCAGAAGGACCGTTACAGAAACCAGAGTTTGAGAAGGATCCATGTGCTGCTGAGAAAAAAGTATATCCATTTGATGATGGTTGATATATTCTATATATGTCAGTTAAGTCTAGGTTATTGATTGTGGTATTGAGTTCTATAGTTTCCTAATTCAACTTTTGTTTGGAGGATCTGTCCAATGGTGAGAGAGGTGTGTTTAAGTCACCCATAATTATTGTGTTGTGGTCTATTTGATTCTTTTTTTTTTTTTTTTTTTTTTTTTTTTAGTTTTATCATTATATATTTATTTGGTTTTTTTTTTTTTTTTTATTGTTGGTCGTTCAAAACCTTACACAGTTCTTAATACATCATATTTCACAGTTTGATTCAAGCGGGTTATGAACTCCCAACTTTACCCCGTATACAGATTGCTGTATCACGTCAGTTACCCTTCCATTGATTCACATCTTGCCTTTCTAGTGTCTGATGTATTCTGCTGTCAGTCCTATTTTCTACTATCCCCCCTCCCCTCCCCTCCCCTCCCCTTTTCTCTCTACCCCTTCTACTGTAAATCATTTCTTCCATTTGTATTATCTTGTCTTACCCCTCCATTACATATTTCTTGATATATCATATTTCACATTTTGATTCAAGTGGG
This sequence comes from Ictidomys tridecemlineatus, assembly GCF_052094955.1. Taxonomy (NCBI): domain Eukaryota; kingdom Metazoa; phylum Chordata; class Mammalia; order Rodentia; family Sciuridae; genus Ictidomys; species Ictidomys tridecemlineatus. Next base: position 36,792 of record NW_027523240.1, read on the forward strand.
TTATGCACTCCCATATTGCCCCTTATACAGATTGCAGATTCACATCAGTTTCACTTCCATTGCTTTACATATTGCCATCCTAGTGTCTGTTGTATTCTGCTGCCTTTCCTATCCTCTACTATCCCCCCTCCCCTCCCCTCCCCTCCCCTCTTCTCTCTCTACCCCCACTACTGCAATTCATTCCTCCCCCTTGTATTATTTTTCCCTTTCCCCTCACTTCCTCTTGTATGTAATTTTGTATAAACCTGAGGGTCTCGTTCCATTTCCATGCTATTTCCCTTCTCTCTCCCTTTCCCTCCCACCTCTCAACCCTGTTTAATGATGGTCTTCTTCTTGTGCTCTTCTTCCCTAGTCTGTTCTTAATTACTCTCCTTATATCAAAGAAGACATTTGGCATTTGTTTTTTAGGGCTTGGCTAGCTTCACTGAGCATAATCTGCTCTAATGCCATCCATTTCCCTCCAAATTCTATGATTTTGTCATTTCTTAATGCAGAGTAATACTCCATTGTGTATAAATGCCACATTTTTTTTATCCATTCGTCTATTGAAGGGCATCTAGGTTGGTTCCACAGTCTTCCTATTGTGAATTGTGCTGCTATGAACATCGATGTAGCAGTGTCCCTGTAGCATGCTCTTTTTAGGTCTTTAGGGAATAGACCCAGAAGGGGGATAGCTGGGTCAAATGGTGGTTCCATTCCCAGCTTTCCAAGAAATCTCCATACTGCTTTCCAAATTGGCTGCACCAATTTGCAGTCCCACCAACAATGTACAAGTGTACCCTTTTCCCCACATCCTCGCCAGCACTTATTGTTGTTTGACTTCATGATGGCTGCCAATCTTACTGGAGTGAGATGGTATCTTAGGGTGGTTTTGATTTGCATTTCTCTGACTGCTAGAGATGGTGAGCATTTTTTCATGTACTTGTTGATTGATTGTATGTCCTCCTCTGAGAAGTGTCTGTTCAAGTCCTTGGCCCATTTGTTGATGGGATTATTTGTTATCTTATTGTCTAATTTTCTGAGTTCTTTATATACTCTGGATATTAGGGCTCTATCTGAAGTGTGAGGAGTAAAGATTTGTTCCCATGATGTAGGCTCCCTATTTACCTCTCTTATTGTTTCTTTTGCTGAGAAAAAACTTTTTAGTTTGAGTAAGTCCCATTTGTTGATTCTAGATGTTAACTCTTGTGCTATGGGTGTCCTATTGAGGAATTTGGAGCCCGACCCCACAGCATGTAGGTCGTAGCCAACTTTCTCTTCTATCAGATGCCGTGTCTCTGATTTGATATCAAGCTCCTTGATCCATTTTGAATTAACTTTTGTGCATGGCGAGAGAAAGGGATTCAATTTCATTTTGTTGCATATGGATTTCCAATTTTCCCAGCACCATTTGTTGAAGATGCTATCCTTCCTCCATTGCATGCTTTTAGCCCCTTTATCAAATATAAGAAAGTTGTAGTTTTGTGGGTTGGTTTCTGTGTCCTCTATTCTGTACCATTGGTCCACCCGCCTGTTTTGGTACCAGTACCATGCTGTTTTTGTTACTATTGCTCTGTAGTATAGTTTGAAATCTGGAATCGTTATACCACCTGATTCACCTTTCCTGCTTAGTATTGTTTTTGCAATTCTGGGTCTTTTATTCTTCCATATGAATTTCATGATTGCTTTCTCCATTTCTATAAGAAATGCCGTTGGGATTTTGATTGGCATTGCATTAAACCTATAGAGAACTTTTGGTAATATCGCCATTTTGATGATGTTAGTTCTGCCTATCCATGAACAGGGTATATTTTTCCATCTTCTAAGGTCTTCTTCAATTTCTCTCTTTAGGGTTCTGTAGTTTTCATTGTATAAGTCTTTCACCTCTTTTGTTAGGTTGATTCCCAAGTATTTTATTCTTTTTGAGGATATTGTGAACGGGGTGGTTGTCCTCGTGTCCATTTCAGAGGATTTGTCGCTGATATACAGGAATGCCTTTGATTTATGCGTGTTGATTTTATAACCTGCCACTTTGCTGAATTCATTTATTAGCTCTAACAGTTTCTTTGTAGACCATATTGGGTCTGCTAGGTATAGAATCATGTCATCTGCAAATAGTGATAACTTAAGTTCTTCTTTTCCTATTTTTATGCCTTTAATTTCTTTCGTCTGTCTAATTGCTCTGGCCAGTGTTTCGAGAACTATGTTGAACAGGAGTGGTGAGAGAGGGCATCCCTGTCTTGTTCCAGATTTTAGAGGGAATGCCTTCAATTTTTCTCCATTCAGAATGATGCTAGCCTGAGGCTTAGCATAAATTGCTTTTACAATGTTGAGGTATGTTCCTGTTATCCCTAGTTTTTCGAGAGTTTTGAACATAAACGGATGCTGTACTTTGTCGAATGCTTTTTCTGCATCTATCGAGATGATCATATGGTTCTTATTTTTAAGTCTATTGATGTGGTGAATAACATTTATTGATTTCCGTATATTGAACCACCCTTGCATACCAGGGATGAATCCTACTTGATCATGGTGCACAATTTTTTTGATATGTTTTTGTATCCGATTTGCCAGAATTTTATTGAGGATTTTTGCATCTAGGTTCATTAGAGATATTGGTCTGTAGTTTTCTTTCTTTGAAGTGTCTTTGTCTGGTTTCGGAATCAGGGTGATGTTGGCCTCGTAGAATGAATTTGGAAGTTCTCCCTCTTTTTCTATTTCCTGGAATAGCTTGAAAAGTATTGGTATTAGTTCCTCTTTAAAGGTTTTGTAAAACTCTGCTGTAAACCCATCAGGTCCTGGGCTTTTCTTAGATGGTAATCTTTTGATGGTTTCTTCTATTTCCTCAATTGATATTGGTCTGTTTAGGTTGTCTATATCCTCCTGACTCAATCTGGGCAGATTATATGACTTAAGAAATTTATCGATGCCTTCACTATCTTCTATTTTATTGGAGTATAAGGATTCAAAATAATTTCTGATTATCTTCTGTATTTCTGAAGTGTCTGTCGTGATCTTGCTTTTTTCATTCCTTATGCTAGTAATTTGAGTTCTCTCTCTTCTTCTCTTCACTAGCATGGCTAAGGGTCTGTCAATTTTATTTATCTTTTCGAAGAACCAACTTTTCGTTTTGTCAATTTTTTCAATTGTTTCTTTTGTTTCGATTTCATTAATTTCAGCTCTGATTTTAATTATTTCTTGCCTTCTACTTCTTTTGCTGTTGTTTTGCTCTTCTTTTTCTAGGATTTTGAGATGAAGTATGAGATCATTTATTTGTTGGTTTTTTCTTTTTTTAAGGAATGAACTCCAAGCAATGAATTTTCCTCTTAGAACTGCTTTCAATGTGTCCCATAGATTCCGATATGTTGTGTCTGTGTTTTCATTATACTCTAAGAATTTTTTAATTTCCTCCTTGATGTCTTCTAAAACCCATTGATCATTCAGTAACCTATTGTTCATTCTCCAAGTGATGCATGATTTTTCCTTGCTTCTTTTATGGTTGATTTTTAGTTTCATTCCATTATGATCAGATAAGATGCATGGTATTATCTCCGCTCCTTTATATTGTCTAAGAGTTGCCCTGTGACATAATATATGATCTATTTTTGAGAAGGATCCATGTGCTGCTGAGAAAAAAGTGTAGCTGCTTGATGTTGGGTGGTATATTCTATATATGTCAATTAAGTCTAGGTTGTTAATTGTGTTATTGAGTTCTATAGTTTCCTTATTCAACTTTTGTTTGGAAGATCTGTCCAGTGGTGAGAGAGGTGTGTTGAAGTCTCCCATGATTATTGTATGGTGGTCTATTAGACTCTTGAACTTGAGAAGAGTTTGCTTGATGAACGCAGCAGCACCGTTGTTTGGGGCATATATATTTATGATTGTCAAGTCTTGTTGGTGTATGGTTCCCTTGAGCAGTATGTAGTGTCCTTCTTTATCCCTTTTGATTAACTTTGGTTTGAAATCTATTTTATTTGATATGAGTATGGACACTCCTGCTTGTTTCCGCAGTCCATATGAGTGATATGATTTTTCCCAACCTTTCACCTTCAGTCTATGTATATCCTTTCCTATCAAATGCGTCTCCTGAAGGCAGCATATTGTTGGATCTTGTTTTGTGATCCATTCAACTAGCCTGTGTCTCTTAATTGGTGAGTTTAAGCCATTAACATTTAGAGTTATTATTGAGATATGGTTTGTTCTTCCAGCCATATTTGTTTATTAATGCTGTTAAACCTGATTTGTTTTTCTCTTTGATTTTTCCCCCCCTTTACTGTCCTACCTCCCACTGTTGGTTTTCATTGTTGTTTTCCATTTCCTCTTCCTGTAGTGTTTTGCCAAGGATTTTTTGAAGAGATGGTTTTCTAGCTGCAAATTCTTTTAACTTTTGTTTATCATGGAATGTTTTAATTTCATCTTCCATCCTGAAGCTTAATTTTGCTGGATACACGATTCTTGGTTGGAACCCATTTTCTTTTAGCGTTTGAAATATGTTATTCCAGGATCTTCTAGCTTTTAGAGTCTGTGTTGAGAGATCAGCTGTTATCCTGATTGGTTTACCCCTAAATGTAATCTGCTTCCTTTCTCTTGTAGCTTTTAAAATTCTCTCCTTATTCTGTATGTTGGACATCTTCATTATAATGTGTCTAGGTGTGGATCTCTTATGATTTTGCACATTCGGCGTCCTGTAGGCTTCTAGGATTTGGGGTTCTGTCTCATTCTTCAAGTCTGGGAAGTTTTCTCGTATTATTTCACTGAATAAGTTGTCTATTCCTTTGGTTTGGAGCTCTGTGCCTTCCTGTATCCCAATGACTCTTAAGTTTGGTCTTTTGATATTATCCCATATTTCTTGGATGTTCTGCTCATGGTTTCTTAGCAGACTTGCTGAGCTGTCTATGCTCTTTTCAAGTTGAAATACTCTGTCTTCATTGTCTGATGTTCTATCTTCTAAGTGATCCACTCTGCTGGTAGTTTTCTCAATTGAGTTTTTAAGTTGGTTTATTGCTTCCTGCATTTCTAGGATTTGTATTTGTTTGTTTTTTATTTCCTCTATCTCCCTGTGAAATTGATCTTTTACTTCCTGGATTTGTTTATGAAGTTCCTTGTCAATGTGATCTTTCATTGTCTGATTTTGCTGTCTCATGTCTTCCTTGAGACTCCAGATCATCTGAAGCATGTATATCCTGACCTCTCTGTCTGACATTCCATCTGTTGCAGCTATTACCTCTTCTAGAGTTGAGTTGACCTGCATTGCCTGTGGTCCTTTCTTTCCTTGTCTTTTCATACTGCTGGCGTTTCTTTCTGCTTGGTGAAGCTGTTGTGTTTTTGAGATTTTCCCTCTATTTATTTATATTGCTCTTGTATAGTTGAAAAGTCTCCCTTGCAGGACAGATGGTGGCTGTGATCCTCCACCAATTGGTGCGATCTGTCTACCACGCTGGTGGGCCCTAGGTCTGCTCTGCTGGCCGGTCGAAGGTCCGCCTACCCAGCAGGCGCGAGGGGCACCTCTGTCTCTCCGTAGGTTGCTGGGCCTAACCTCCCGATGGGTCCCTGGTATGCCTACCTTGCAGGCACTGGGGGTGGCGCTGGCTCCGGCCGCAACAAGCCGCTGGGCCTGATCTGCCGCTGGTCGCAGTCCCGCCTACCTTGCAGGCACTGGGGGAGGGGACGGGCCTGCCCCACAGAAGGCCGCTGGTGGGTCGCAGGACCCTGTTCCCTGCAGGCGCGTGTGTCAGCTCTGTCTCTTCGCAGATTGCTGGGCCTATTTGATTCTTGAACTTGTTTTATGAATGTCGCAGCGCCATTATTTGCTGCATAAATATTGATAATTGTTATGTCTTGTTGGTGAATGCTTCCTTTTAACAGTATATAATGTACTTCTTTATCCCTTTTGATTAACTTAATCTTGAAGTCGATTTTATTCGATATGAGGATGGCCATTCCTGCTTGCTTACGAGGACCGTGTGCGTGGTATATTTTTTCCCATCCTTTCACCTTCAGCCTGTGTATGTCTTTTCCAATCAGATGTGACTCCTGGATGCAGCATATTGTTGGATTTGTTTTTTTAATCCATGATATCAGCCTATGTCGCTTTATTGGAGAGTTTAAGCCATTAACACTCAGAGTTACTATTGATATATGGTTTGTACTTCCAGCCATGTTTGATTATTTATCTTTTTTTTTTAAAAAAAATTTAGTTTGTTTCTGCATGATTATTTTTCCCCTCACCCTCTGTCTGTGAGGTTGCTCTGTGTCATATTATGCCACAGGGCAACCCTCAGTAAATATAAAGGGGTGGAGATAATACCATGCATTTTATCTGATCATAATGGAATGAAACTGGCAATCAATGATAAAAGAAGGAAGGAAAAATCCTACATCACATGGAAAATGAACAATATGTTACTGAATGATCAATGGGTTACAGAAGACATAAAGAAGGAAATCAAAAAATTCTTAGAGATAAATGAAAATACAGACAAAATATATCGGAATCTATGGGACACAAGGAAAGCAGTTTTAAGAGGAAAATTCATCGCCTGGTGGTCATTCCTCAAAAAAAGAAAAAAACAACAAATAAATAAGCTCACACTTCAACTCAAAGCCCTAGAAAAGGAAGAGCAAAACAATAGCAAATGTAGCAGAAGGCAAGAAATAATTAAAATCAGAGTGGAAATTAATGAAATAGAAACAAAAGAAACTATTGAAAAAATTGACAAAACTAAAAGTTGGTTCTTTGAAAAAATAAATAAGATCGACAGACCTTTAGCCATGCTAACAAAGAGAAGAAGAGAGAGAACTCAAATTACTAACATACGGGATGAAAAAGGCAATATCACAACAGATGCTACAGAAATACAGAAGACAATTAGAAATTATTTTGAAAACCTATATTCCAATAAAATAGAAGATAGTGAAGACATCGATAAATTTCTTAAGTCATATGATTTGCCCAGACTGAGTCAGGAGGATACACACAATTTGAACAGACCAATATCAATGGATGAAATTGAAGAAGCCATCAAAAGACTACCAACCAAGAAAAGCCCAGGACCGGATGGGTATACAGCGGAGTTTTACAAAACCTTTAAAGAAGAATTAATACCAATACTTTTCAAGTTATTTCAGGAAATAGAAAAAGAGGGAGCTCTTCCAAATTCATTCTATGAGGCCAACATCACCCTGATTCTGAAACCAGACAAAGACACCTCAAAGAAAGAAAACTACAGACCAATATCTCTAATGAACCTAGAAGCAAAAATCCTCAATAAAATTCTGGCGAATCGAATACAAAAACACATCAAAAAAATTGTGCACCATGATCAAGTAGGATTCATCCCTGGTATGCAAGGCTGGTTCAATATACGGAAATCAATAAATGTTATTCACCACATCAATAGACTTAAAGATAAGAACCATATGATCATCTCAATAGACGCAGAGAAAGCATTCGACAAAGTACAGCATCCCTTTATGTTCAAAACACTTGTAAAACTAGGGATAACAGGAACGTACCTTGACATTGTAAAAGCTATCTATGCTAAGCCTCAGGCTAGCATCATTCTGAATGGACAAAAGTTGAAGGCATTCCCTCTAAAATCTGGAACAAGACAGGGATGCCCTCTATCACCACTTCTATTCAATATAGTTCTCGAAACACTGGTCAGAGCAATTAGACAGATGAAAGAAATTAAAGGCATAAAAATAGGAAAAGAAGAACTTAAATTATCACTATTTGCAGATGACATGATTCTATACTTAGAAGACCCAAAAGGGTCTACAAAGAAACTACTAGAACTAATAAATGAATTCAGCAAAGTGGCAGGATATAAAATCAACACGCATAAGTCAAAGGCATTTCTGTATATCAGCGACAAAACTTCTGAAACGGAAATGAGGAAAAACACTCCATTCACAATATCCTCCAAAAAAATAAAATACTTGGGAATCAACTTAACAAAAGAGGTGAAAGATTTATACAATGAAAACTACAGAACCCTAAAAAGAGAAGTAGAAGAAGATCTTAGAAGATGGAAAAATATACCCTGTTCATGGATAGGCAGAACTAACATTATCAAAATGGCGATATTACCAAAAGTTCTCTATAGGTTTAATGCAATGCCAATCAAAATCCCAATGGCATTTCTTGTAGAAATAGATAAAGCAATCATGAAATTCATATGGAAAAATAAAAGACCCAGAATAGCAAAAGCAATTTTAAGCAGGAAGTGTGAATCAGGCAGTATAGGGATACCAGATTTCAAACTATATTACAGAGCAATAGTTACAAAAACAGCATGGTACTGGTACCAAAACAGACGAGTGGACCAATGGTATAGAATAGAGGACACAGAGACTAATCCACAAAGTTACAACTATCGTATATTTGATAAAGGGGCTAAAAGCATGCAATGGAGGAAGGATAGCATCTTCAACAAATGGTGTTGGGAAAACTGGAAATCCATATGCAAAAAAATGAAACTGAATCCCTTCCTCTCGCCATGCACAAAAGTTAACTCTAAATGGATCAAGGAGCTTGATATCAAATCAGAGACTCTGCGTCTGATAGAAGAAAAAGTTGGCTCCAATCTACATATTGTGGGGTCGGGCTCCAAATTCCTTAATCGGACACCCATAGCACAAGAGTTAATAACAAGAATCAACAAATGGGACTTACTTAAACTAAAAAGTTTTTTCTCAGCAAGAGAAACAATAAGAGAGGTAAATAGAGAGCCTACATCCTGGGAACAAATTTTTACTCCTCACACTACAGATAGAGCCCTAATATCCAGAGTATACAAAGAACTCAAAAAATTAGACAATAAGATAACAAATAACCCAATCAACAAATGGGCCAAGGATCTGAACAGACACTTCTCAGAGGAGGACATACAATCAATCAACAAGTACATGAAAAAATGCTCACCATCTCTAGCAGTCAGAGAAATGCAAATCAAAACCACCTTAAGATACCATCTCACTCCAGTAAGATTGGCAGCCATTATGAAGTCAAACAACAACAAGTGCTGGCGAGGATGTGGGGAAAAGGGTACACTTATACATTGCTGGTGGGACTGCAAATTGGTGCGGCCAATTTGGAAAGCAGTTTGGAGATTCCTGGGAAAGCTGGGAATGGAACCACCATTGGACCCTGCTATTGCCCTTCTCGGACTATTCCCTGAAGACCTTAAAAGAGCATGCTACAGGGATGCTGCCATATCGATGTTCATAGCAGCACAATTCACAATAGCTAGACTTTGGAACCAACCCAGATGCCCTTCAATAGATGAATGGATAAAAAAATGTGGCATCTATACACAATGGAGTACTATGCAGCAATAAAAAATGACAAAATCATAGAATTTGCAGGGAAATGGATGGCACTAGAGCAGATTATGCTTAGTGAAGCTAGTCAATCCCTAAAAAACAAATACCAAATGTCTTCTTTGATATAATGAGAGCAACTATGAACAGAGCAAAGAGGAAGAGCAGGAAGAAAAGACTAATATTAAACAGAGTCATGAGATGGGAGGGAAAGGAAGAGTAAAGGGAAATTGCATGGAAATGAAGGGAGACCCTCATTGCTATAAAAAATTACATATAAGAGGTTGTGAGGAAAATGGGAAAATAAACAAGGAGATTAATGAATTACAGTAGATGGGGTAGAGAGAGAGAAGAGAGGGGAGGGGAGGGGGGATAGTAGGGGATAGGAAAGGTAGCAGAATACAACAATTACTAATTGGGCATTATGTAAAATTGTGGATGTGTAACCGACGTGATTCTGCAATCTGCATTTGGGGTAAAATTGGGAGTTCATAACCCACTTCAATCTAATGTATGAAATATGATATGTCAAGAGCTTTGTAATGTTTTGAAAAAGCAATAAAAAAAATTAAAAAAAAAAAGAAACCAGAGTTTGGAGACTGCGGTATAGAAGGACTGTTAAAGAGACCAGAGGTGGGTCACTTGGGTGCAGAAGGACTGTTACAGAAAGCGCAGGTTGGAGACTGAGGTTAAGAAGGATAGATACAGAGAGCAGAGGTTGGAGACTGTGGTTTAGAAGGACTAATACAGAAAGCAGTATTTGGAGACTGGGTTGCTGAAGGATCTTACAGAGAGCAGAGTTTGGTGACTGCAGTACAGAAGGACTGTTACAGAGAGCAGAGAATGGAGACTGAGGTGTACAATGACTTTTACAGAGAGCAGAGTTTGGAGACTCACGTGGAGAAGGACTGTTACAGAAAGCAGAGTTTGGAAATTGGGGTGCAGAAGGACCGTTACAGAGAGCAGAGGTTAGAGAATGTGGTATAGGAATGTTACTGAGAGCAGAGGTTAGAGACTGGGGTGCAGAACGACTTTTACATACAGCACAGGTTGGAGACTGAGGTGCAGAAGGATCGATAGAGAACAGAAGTTGAAGACTGGGGTTCAGACAGACGGATACAGAAAGCAGAGTTTTGAGTCTGGGGTGTAGAAGGACCGTAATGGAGAGCAGAGGTTGGAGACTGTGGTACAGAAGGACTGTTGCAGAGAGCAGAGTTTGGAGACTGTGGTGCAGAAGGACTGTTGCAGAGAGCAGACTTTGGATACTGGGGTTAAGAAGGATCATTGCAGAGAGCAGAGTTTTGAGACTGGTGTGTAGAAAGACTGTTAGAGAGAGTAGAGTTTGGAGACTGGGATTTAGACGGATGCTACAGAGAGCAGAGGTTGGAGACTGAGGTGCAGAAGTCCTGTTACATAGAGCAGAGGTTGGAGACTGTGGTGCAGAGGGATCGTTGCAAGGAGCAGAGCTTGGAGACAGGGGTACAGATGGATCTTACAGAGAGCAGAATTAGAGACTGAGGTGCAGAAGGACTGTTATAGAGAGCAGAGTTTGGAGACTGGTTTACTGAAGGATCTTACAGTGAGCAGAAGTTTGAGACTGAGGTGCAGAAGGACTGTTACTGAGAGCAGTGTTTGGAGACTGGGTTACTGAAGGATCTTACAGAGAGCAGAGGTTGGAGACTGAGTTGCAGGCGGACTGTTACAGAGAGCAGTTGTTGGAGACTGGGGTGCAAAAAAATCCTGCAGAGAGCAGAGATTTAAGACTGAGGTGTAGAAAAAGTGTTACAGAGAACAGATGTTGGAGACTGAGGTGTAGAAGGACTGTTACAGAGAGCAGAGTTTGGAGACTCAGGTGCAGAAGGACTGTTACAGGAAGCAGAGTTTGGAAATTGGGGTGCAGAAGAACCGTTACAGAGAGCAGAGGTTGGAGACTGTGGTATAGGACTGTAATCGAGAGCAGAGGTTGGAGACTGGGGGTCAGAAGGACTCTTACATAGAGCACAGGTTGGAGACTGAGGTGCAGAAAGATAGATACAGAGAACAGAGTTTGGAGACTGGGGTTCAGACAGACTGATACAGAAAGTAGAGGTTTGAGACTGAGATGTAGAAGAACCGTTATAAAGAGAAGAAGTTGGAGACTGCGGTAGAGAAAGACTGTTACAGAGAGCAGATCTCGGAAACTGGGGAGCAGAGGAAAGAGGTTAGAAACTTAGGTGTAGAAGGAATGTTACAGAGAGCAAAGTTTGGAAACTGGAGTGCAGAAAGATCTTACAGAGAGCAGAGTTTGGAGACTGTAGTGCAGAAGGACTGTTACAGAGAGCAGATATTGGAAACTGGCGTGCAAAAGAACTGTTGCAGATAGCAGATTTTAGAGACTGGGGTGCAGAAGGACTGTAAGAGAGAGAAGAGGTAGAAGACTGGGGTGCAAAATAGTTGTTGCAGAGAGCAGAATTTTTAGAATGAGGTACAGAAGGACTGTTGCAAAGAGCAGAGGATGGATACAGGGGTGAAGAAGGATCTTACAGAGAGCAGAATTTGGAGACTGAGGTGCTGAAGAAAATTTGCAGAGATCAAAGGTTGGAGACTGGGGTGAAGTAGGATCATTGCAGAGAGCAGAGGTTGGAGACTGGGGTGCAGACGGATCTTGCAGACACCAGATGTGTCAGAGTGAGTTTCCAAAGGAATGTTACAGATAGCAGAGTTTGGAGACTTAGGTGCAGAGGACTGTTAAAGAGAGCAGAGTTTGGAGACTGAGGTGCAGAAGCACTGTTACAGAAAGCAGAAATTGAAAAATGGGGTGCAGAAGGACCGTTACAGAGACCAGAGTTTGGAGACTGTGGTGTAGAAAAAGTGTTAAAGAGAGCAGAGTTTGGAGACTGGGGTGCAGGTGGACTGTTACAGAGACCAGTGGTTGGAGACTAGGGTGCAGAAGGATCTTGCAGAGAGCAGAGGTGTCAGACTGAGGTGCCGAAGGACTGTTAAAGAGAGCAGAGGTTGGAGACTTAGGTGTAGAAGGACTGTTACAGAGAGCAGAGTTTGGAGACTGAGGTACAGAAGGACTGCTACAGAAAGCAGAGGTTGAAAGTTGGGGTGAAGAAAGACCGTTACAGAGACCAGAGTTTGAAAACTGCGGTATAGAAAAACTGTTATAGAGAGAAGAGGTTGGAGACTGGGGTGCAGAGGGAATGTTACAAAGAGCAAAGGTTGGAGACTGCAGTACAAAAGGATTGTTACAGAGAGCAGATGTTGGAGACTAAGGAGAAGAACGACTGTTGCAGAGGACAGATGTTGGAGACTGGAGTGCCACAGAACACTTGCAGAAAGCAGAGGATAAAGACTGGGGTGGAGAAGGAATATTACAGAGAGCAGAGTTTGGAACCTGGAGTGCAGGAGGATCTTACACAGAGCAGATGTTGGAGACTGTGGTTCAGGAGGACTGTTGAAGTGAGCAGAGTCTGGAGACTGGGGTGCAGAAAGACTGTTGCAGAGAGCAGATGTTGGAGACTGGGATCCAGAAGGACTGTTGCAGAGAGCAGAGGTTGCAGACTGAGGTGCAAGAGGTTTGGTGCAGAGAGCAGAGGTTGGAGACTGGTCTTCAGAAGGACTGTTAAAGATAGCAGACTTTGGAGAGTGGGTTGGAGAAGGATCCTACAGAGAGCAGAGGTTGGAGAATGAGGTGCAGAAGGACTGTTACAGAGAGTAGAGGTTTAAGACTGAGGTGCAGAACTGTTACCGAGATCAGAGTTTGGAGACTGGGGTGCTGAATGACTGGTACAGAGAGCAAAGGTTGGAGACTGTGTTGCAATAGGACTGTTGCAGAGAGCAGACTTTTGATACTGGGGTTCAGATAAATTATACAGAGAGCAGAATTTGGAGACTGAGGTGCAGAAGGACTGTTGCAGAGATCAGAGGTTGGAGACAGGGGTTAAGAAAAATCATTGGAGAGAGCAGATTTTGAAGACTGGGGTGCTGAAGGCCTGCTACAGAGAGCAGAGATTTGGGACTGAGGTGCAGAAGGACTCTTACAGAAATCAGAGGTTGGAAATTGGGGTGCAGAAAGACCGTTAGAGAGACCAGAGTTTTGAGACTGCGGTATAGAAAAACTGTTACAGAGAGCAGAGATTTGAGACTGGGGTGCAAAAGGACTGTTACAGAGAGCAGAGTTTGGAGACTGGAATGCAGAAGGATTATTGCAGAGCACAGAATTTTTAGACTGAGGTGCAGAATGACTGTTGCAGAGAGCAGTTTTTTGAGACTTGGGTGCATAAGGCCTGTTTGAGAGAGCAGATGTTGGAGACTGGGGTGAAGAAGGATCGTTTTAGAGAGCAGAGGTTTGAGACTGGGGTGCGAAAGGACTGATACAGAGAACAGAGTTTAGAGACTGGGGTGCAGAAGGCCTCTTAGAGAAGAGTTTGGAGAAAGGGTGCAGGAGGACTGTTACAGAGGGACGAGTTTGGAGACTGGGTTGCAGAAAGATCTTACACTAAGCAGAGGTTGGAGACTGAGGTGCAGAACGACTGTTACAGAGAGTAGAGGTTGGAGACTGAAGTACAGACGAATTGTTAAAGAGAGCAGATGTTGGAGACTTGGGTGCAGAAGGACTTTTTCAGATAGCAGATGTTGGAGACTGGGGTGTAAAAGGACTGTTGAAGAGAGCAGAGTTTGGAGACTGGGTGCAGAAAGAATGTTGCAGAGAGCAGATTTTGGAGACTGAGATGCAGGAGTGTTATTGAGATCACAGGTTAGAGACTGGGGTGCAGAAGGACTGATAGAGAAAGCAGAGGTTGAAGACTGTGGTGCAGAAGTAAAATTACAGAGAGCAGACTTTGGAGACGGTAGTACAAGAGGCCTGTTACAGAGAGCAGAGTTTGGAGACTGCGATTAAGAAAGAATGTTTCAGAGTGCAGATGGTGGAGACTGGGGTGCAGAAGAACTGTTGGAGAGAGAAGAGGTTGGAGACTGGGTTGCAGAAGAACTGTCGCAGAGAGCAGAGGTTGGAGAATGAGGTCAGAAGGAATGTTACAGAGAGCAGAGGTTGGAGAATGGGGTGCAGAACGACTGTTACAGAGAGTAGAGGTTAAAGACTGAGGTACAGACGAATTGTTAAAGAGAGCAGATGTTGGAGACTGGGGTGTAGAAGGACTGTTTCAGATAGCAGAGGTTCGAGACAGGGGTGTCAAAGGACTGTTGGCGAAAGCAGAGTTTGGAGACTGGGTGCAGAATGAATGTTGCAGAGAGCAGATTTTGGAGACTGAGATGCAGGAGTGTTATTGAGATCACAGGTTAGAGACTGGGGTGCAGAAGGACTGATAGAGAAAGCAGAGGTTGGAGACTGTGGTGCAGAAGGAAAATTACAGAGAGAAGACTTTGGAGACCGTAGTAAGGAGGCCTGTTACAGAGAGCAGAGTTTGGAGACTGCGATTAAGAAGGAATGTTTCAGAGTTCAGATGGTGGAGACTGGGGTGCAGAAGAACTGTTGCAGAGAGAAGAGGTTGGAGACTGGGGTGCAGAAGAACTGTCGTAGAAAGCAGAGTTTGGAGACTGAGGTGCAGAAGGAATGTTACAGAGAGCAGAGGTTGGAGACTGGGGTGCAGAAGTACTGATACAGAGAGTAGAGGTTGGAGACTGTGGTGCAGAAGGACCCTTAGAGAGAGCGGAGTTTGGAGACTGCAGTACAGAATGACTGTTACAGTGAGAATACGTTGGAGACTAGGGTAGAGAAGGACTGTTCCAGAGAGCAGATGTTCGAAACTGTGGTTCAGAATGACTGTTGCAGAGAAAAGAGGTTAAAGAATGGGGTGTAGAAAAACTGTTGCAGAGAGCAGAGGTTGGAGACTGAGGTGTAGAAGGACTGTTACAGAGAGCAGAGTTTAAAGACTAGAGTGCAGAAGGATCTTACAGAGAGAAGAGGTTGGAGAGAGGGGTGCAGAAGTACTTTTGCAGAGAGCAGAGGTTGGAGCCTGAGGTGTAGAAGGACTGTATAGAGAAGAGGTTGGAGATGGGGAGAAGGATTGTTACAGAGAACGGAGGTTGGAGACTCAGGTGCAGCAGTACCGTTGCAGAAAGCAGAGGTTGGAGACTGTGGTGGAGAAGGAATGTTACTGGGAGCAGAGTTTTGAAACTGTGGTGCAGAAGGATATTACAGAGAGCAGGTTGGAGACAGGAATTCAGAAGGACTGTTGCATAGAGCAGATGTTGGAGACTGGGGTGCAGAAGGATTGTTGCAGAGAGCAGAGCAGAACTGTGGTGCAGAAGGATATTACAGAGAGCAGGTTGGAGACAGGGATTCAAAAGGACTGTTGCATATAGCAGATTTTGGAGACTGGGGTGCAGAAGGATCTTTGCAGAAAGCAGAGGTTGGAGACTGGGGAGCAGAAGGACTGTTACAGAGAGAAGAGTTTGGAGACTGAGGTGCAGAAGAATCATTGCTGAGAGCAGAGGTTGGAGACTGAGGTGCAAAAGGACTGTTACAGAGAGTAGAGATTGGAGATTGGTGTGCAAAAGGCCTTTTACAGAGAGCAGAGGTTTGAGACTAGGTTGCAGAAGAACTGTTACAGAGAGCAGAGTTTTAGACAAGGTTGCACAAGGATCTTCCAGAGAGCAGAGGTTGTAGACCAAGGTGCAGCAGGACTGTTACAGAGAGCAGATGTTGGAGACTAGGGTGCAGAAGGATCGTTGCAGAGAACAGAGTTTTCAGACTGCGGTGCAGGAGGACTGTTGCAGAGAGCAGGATTTGGAGACTGAGGTGCAGAAGGACTGTTACAGAGGGCAGAGGTTGTAGACTGCCTTTCAGAGGGACCGTTACAGAGAGCAGATTTTGGAGACTGCACTACACGAGGACTGTTACAAAGAGCAGAGTTTGGAGACTGGGGTGAAGAAGAACTTTTGCAGAGAGCAGAGGATGGATATTGGGGTGCAGAAGGATAGTGTAGAGAGCAGAGTATTGAGACTGGGGTGCAAAAGGACTGTTACAGAGAACAGAGTTTGGAGAAGGGGTGCAGAAGGCCTGTTACAGAGGGCAGACTTTGGAGACTGGTTTGGAGAATAATCTAACAAAGAGCAAATGTTAGAAATTGAGGTGCAGAAAAACTTTTACAGAGAGAAGAGTTTGGAGACTGAGGTGTAGAAGGACTGTTACAGAGAGCAGAGTTTAAAGACTAGAGTGCAGAAGGATCTTACAGAGAGCAGAGGTTGGAGACAGGGGTGCAGAAGTACTTTTGCAGAGAGCAGAGGTTGGAGACTGAGGTGCAAAATGACTGTATAGAGAAGAGGTTGGAGATGGGGAGAAGAAGGATTGTTACAGAGAACAGAGGTTGGAGACTCAGGTGCAGCAGTACCGTTGCAGAAAGCAGAGGTTGGAGACTGTGGTGGAGAAGAAATGTTACTGGGAGCAGAGTTTTGAAACTGTGGTACAGAAGGATATTACAGAGAGCAGATTGGAGACAAGGATTCAGAAGGACTGTTGCATAGAGCAGATGTTGGAGACTGGGGTGCAGAAGGATCTTTGCAGAAAGCAGATGTTGGAGACTGGGGAGCAGAAGGACTGTTACAGAGAGAAGAGTTTGGAGATTGAGGTGCAGAAGAATCATTGCTGAGAGCAGAGGTTGGAGACTGAGGTGCAAAAGGACTGTTACAGAGAGTAGAGATTGGAGATTGGTGTGCAAAAGTCCTTTTACAGAGAGCAGAGGTTTGAGACTAGGTTGCAGAAGAACTGTTACAGAGAGCAGAGTTTTTAGACAAGGTTGCACAGGGATCTTCCAGAGAGCAGAGGTTGTAGACCAAGGTGCAGCAGGACTGTTACAGAGAGCAGATGTTGGAGACTAGGGTGCAGAAGGATCGTTGCAGAGAACAGAGTTTTCAGACTGCGGTGCAGGAGGACTGTTGCAGAGAGCAGGATTTGGAGACTGAGGTGCAGAAGGACTGTTACAGAGGGCAGAGGTTGGAGACTGCCTTTCAGAGGGACCGTTACAGAGAGCAGATTTTGGAGACTGCACTACACGAGGACTGTTACAAAGAGCAGAGTTTGGAGACTGGGGTGAAGAAGAACTTTTGCAGAGAGCAGAGGATGGATATTGGGGTGCAGAAGGATAGTGTAGAGAGCAGAGTATTGAGACTGGGGTGCAAAAGGACTGTTACAGAGAACAGAGTTTGGAGAAGGGGTGCAGAAGGCCTGTTACAGAGGGCAGACTTTGGAGACTGGTTTGGAGAATAATCTAACAAAGAGCAAATGTTAGAAATTGAGGTGCAGAAAAACTTTTACAGAGAGAAGAGTTTGGAGACTGAGGTGTAGAAGGACTGTTACAGAGAGCAGAGTTTAAAGACTAGAGTGCAGAAGGATCTTACAGAGAGCAGAGGTTGGAGACAGGGGTGCAGAAGTACTTTTGCAGAGAGCAGAGGTTGGAGACTGAGGTGCAAAATGACTGTATAGAGAAGAGGTTGGAGATGGGGAGAAGAAGGATTGTTACAGAGAACAGAGGTTGGAGACTCAGGTGCAGCAGTACCGTTGCAGAAAGCAGAGGTTGGAGACTGTGGTGGAGAAGAAATGTTACTGGGAGCAGAGTTTTGAAA